>NW_025213256.1:25893-31731 GCF_004010195.1 Chiloscyllium plagiosum
AAAGACTGATAACCCTCTGAGAGAAGAAATTCCTCCTCACCTCAGTCTTAAATTGGCACCATTTATTCTGAGACTGTGCCATCTGGATCTACACTCTCCTATGAGGGGATACATCCTCTCCACATTTACACTGTCAAGCACCTTAAGAAGCCTTCAGAAACACAACGAATGGTACGCATGCTCGGTATAACTTTTCTGTATCTAATCTCATCTCACCACCCCTTCGCCACTGGGGTTTATTCTTGCCCCAAAGATTAGCATTAATTCTAAAATATTGAATTGAATTGAATTGAATTTGTTGTCACATGTACTGAGGCATAGTGAAAAGCTTTATCTTGTGAGCGATACAGGCAGATCACAGAGTTAAATAGCATAGATAAGCAAATAATAGGTAAACAGCGACAAAAACAAAATCCATCTTCCAGGTCCGCTGTCAAGGAAAGGCTGCCAGCATTCTCAAAGATCCATCCCACCCTGGCAATGTTTTTCTACAACCTCTACTATCGGGGAGAAGGTACAGAAGCCTGAACACACGCACACACACACACACCTCTTAACATTCGCCTGTGCCTGAGGAAGAAGAGACGTTGTTGGGCCTTTGTAACCAGTGCATCCACATGAAGAGTCCAAGAAAGCTTGTTGTGGATGACCACTCCCAGGAGCTTGATACTCTCCACTCATTCCACCTCCTTGTTGTTAATGTGTAATATACAATCTCCTACATGTTTTTGTCAGTGTCTTCATCAAAACGAGTTTCCCAAAGCAGAGAGCAGAGACAATGCTCTCTGGTCACATGGTCGCTCCATTACCAAAAGGATGTGGATGTTTGGAGAGAGTGCAGAGGAGGTTCACCAGGATGTTGCTTGGTATGTAGGGCGCTACCTTTGAAGAGAGGTTGAGCAGTTTAGGATGACTTTCATTAGAAAGATGAGGATGAGGGGGGTCCTGATTGAGGTCTACAAAATCATGAGAGATATAGACAGGATAGCAAGAAGCTTTTTCCCAGAGTGGGATCTCAATTACTAGAGGTCATGAGTTCAAGGTGTGAGGGGGGAATGTTTAAGGGAGATATGCATGGACAGTTCTTTACACAAAGGGTGGTGGGTGCCTGGAGCGCGTTGACAGCAGAAGTGTAGGGGCGGGCTTGATAGCGTCATTTAAGATGCATCTAGACAGATACATGAATGGGCAAGGAGCAGAGGGATATAGATCCTTAGAAAATAGATGCAAGGTTGAGATAGAGGTTCTGGATTTGCGCAGGCTTGGAGGGCCTGAGGGAGGCCTGGATGAGGTAAAACTGATGTTATAGAAACAGGCACCTGGCATGTGGCTTGCAAAGCAGAATAGATGGTTGCAACTGATTAGTGACACACTGAGGACCTTGACACAGGCTCGGCCATAAAAACTGTGGCTCTGTGCTTCCCAAATGGAATCTGCTCAGGCATCTGTATCAAAGTCAGTGATTGGATAAGGACTTGGGAACCCATCAGTGGCAATGCTGTTTGGGATTGACTCCATAGTTGACAGTACCTGAGCTGTAAAATGTATAAACATCTCAGCTAGGATTGGCAGGAACAGGACAGGAAATACAGGAACAAAGACAGCTGTGAGGAGCTACAATGTAACAGAAGGATTTTAAAATGACGCTACAAATAAGAAAGGGATGATCACCTTATTGGGATTTTATTACAGACCCCCACAAAAATCAGTGGGAAATTGAGAAACAAATTTGTAAGGAGATTTCTGTTATCTTTAAGAGTAATAGGGTGGTTACAGTAGGAGATTTAAAATTTCCAAACATAGGCTGGGACTGCTATAATGTTAAGGATTTAGATGGAGAGGAATTTGTTAAGTGTGTACAAGAAAATTTTCTGATTCAATATGTGGATGTACCTACTAGAGAAGGTGCAAAACTTGACCAACTCTTGGGAAATAAGGCAGGGCAGTTAACTGAGACATCACTGGGGGTGCACTTTGGGGCCAGCGACCATAATTCTGTTAGTTTGAAATAGTGATGGAAAAGGATAGACCAAATTTTAAAGGTGAGGTTCTAAATTGGAGAAAGGCCAATTTTGGCGGTATTAGGCAAGAACTTTCAAAAAGGTAAAAACAATGACTGCAGATGCTGGAAACCAGATTCTGGATTAGTGGTGCTGGAAGAGCACAGCAGTTCAGGCAGCATCCAAGGAGCAGCAAAATCAACGTTTCGGGCAAAAGCCCTTCATCAGGAATAAAGGCAGAGAGTCTGAAGCGTGGATAGATAACAAGGGTCCAAAGACAGTATATTCCTGTTAGGGTGACAGGAACAGGACAGGAAATACAGGAACAAAGACAGCTGAGGGCTAACTTTATAGAGATTTATAAAGTCGTGAGGGGCATACATAGGATAAAAAGACAAAGTCTTTTCCCTGGGGTGGGGAATCCAGAATTAGAGGGCATAGGTTTAGGGTGAGAGCACAATTGTAACATTTAAAAGGCATCAGGATGGATATATGAATAGGCTGGATGATGAGGGATATGGGCCAAGTGCTGGCAAATGGGACTAGATTAGGTTGGGATATCTGATCAGCATATCTTGGACCGAAGGGTCTGTTTCTGTGCTGTACATCTCTATGACTTTATGGCTGTATGTGTTGGACTGAACAACCAAAAGTGGGCAATCATACTGTCCGATTTTTGGTATATCCCCTCAGATGCTCAGCCAAAAGAACAAATACAATTTACTGAAAAGTGCAACAACATTTCAGCAGTAATAGCAATGGATTTCAACTAACTGAATATTAATTGGATTGAAATCAATGTAAAATGGATGAAAGGCACAGAATTCTGAAAATGCATCCAGGAGAACATTTGTAAACAGAATGCAGCTGAACCAACAAGACAGAGTCAGTCCTCGTCTTGGTTTAGGGAATGAAGCTGGATAGATAGAAAGAGCTTCATTAGAAGATTAGTTTGGTACAATTAATCATGTATTATAGCATAGTTATGAAATTGTTCAAGATATGCCATAAGTTACAATTTTCAATCCGGGAGAGGCTAATTTTACGAAGTTGAGATATGATTTAGTTAAATTTGGAAGAGCTATTTGAAGACAAATCAATGTCAGAATGAAAGGAGATATTGAAGGAATATCTGGTGAAGGTTCAGGACAAGCGTTGTGTAATCCTTAACTGGAATTATGCTGCTACAGATTCGGCAGATAGATAATTTGCTACTCTCCCAACCCAGGTAAGGTTTGTATGCATAGGACTGGAGCGTTTGTTTTGGCGCAGGGGGATTGTATTTCTTGAGTCTACCTACAGCTTTCTCCCAAGAGTACACTCAATCTGGGAACATACTCCAAATAAAATGTTCCACTCAACAAGCTGTTGTTTGCAGTCTCAAAAATGAATGGGTTTTTAACATTTTACCATTTTCAAATAGCTTGACTATTTGAAATCTGGGTGTTGACTAAATATAGGAATCTAAACCAATGTTATAGCCTAATCTAAAGCAATAACACAATTTATATATTCATGCTACATTATGAATGAATAGTAATATTTCTTTTTTTTTACTGTACACCAATTCCCTTTCTGTCTAGGCCATCATGTCATTTATTTACTATACCTGCATGCCAACATTCAGTTCCTTACGTGAGGACTGCCAAGAACCTCTCAACATCAACATTTGCCAGTTTCATAACTTTTAAAAAATATTTTGCATTCCAGCATATGATCAAAGTAAATAACTTCACTGTTCCCCTTGTTGGCCCATCTGCCATTTTAATGCCCAATAACCTAACTTGCTTAGCTGACATATAACACATCTCACCTGTTCAATGCTCCATGTATTCTTTCCTGTTCATTAATCAGCTGTGGGCAAGACCAACATTTAATGCTTACTCCAAATCGGCTACATGCAAGCAAACCATTTTTTTGAACTGCTGCAGTCTTTGTAGTAAAGCTGCCTTATTGCACTGCGAGAGAGAGGTCCATGAGTGCCGGTGAAGGAAAGGTGCTTATACTCAGAATCACCGAATTAGAGTCATACAGTCATGAAGTACAGAAACAGACACTTCAGTCCAACAAGTCCATTCTGACCATAATCCAAACTAAACTAGCCCCATTTACCTGTGCTTCGCCCATATCCCTTCAAACATTTCTTATTCATGTACTTATCTAAATATCGTTTAAATGTTGGAACTGTGCCTGCATCCACACTTACTCTGGCGGTTCATGTGAACCATTCGCTGTGTAAAAAAATGCCCTTCACGTCTTTTCTAAAACTTTCTCCTCTTTCTGCCCCCTAGTCTTGAAATCCCCCACTCTAGGGAAAAGACATCTGACATTCTATACTCCTCATGATTGATATTGATATAACGCAGGAAGAGGCCATTTGGTCCATCATGCCTTCACCAGTTGTATCACATGGTGCCAATCCTCTGGATTTTCCTGCTATCCATGATAATCATCCTTCAATGTCTCAATTGAACTTTGCTCCACCACGTTTCCAGTCGCTGTGCGAAGAAATGTTATCTCAAACCCCACTTGCTCAGTTTGCACATCACTTTAAATCTATGCCTTTTTAAAAAAAAATTAACGAGCATAATCAGCTTCTCCTTATCTATACCTGTAAGGTGAAGCCTGCTCACAATTTTGCAAGTCTTTGTCAAGTCTCTTGTCAACCTTCTTTTATCCAAGGCAAACAGTCCCAGTTTCTTCAAACTGCCCTTTTACTGAAACTTCTCCTTCCTGGAACCATTCTTAAAAATTATTTTAATACCACATCTTTACTATAAACATGGCACCCATTATAATACAGAAAATGCTATCGGAGGTCTAACAATTATAAACCTCTTTGCTCTTGTACTATTTGCCCCCATGAATAAAGATTTATGCTTTAATCAAGATTTGGAGATGCCAGTGTTGGACTGGGGTGTACAAAGTTAAAAATCAAACAACACCAGGTTATAGTCCAACAGGTTTAATTGGATGAAGGAGCGTCACTCCGAAAGCTAGTGCTTCCAATTAAACCTGTTGAACTACAACCTGGTGTTGCGTGATTTTTAACTTTGCTTTAATCAACGACTTCCTCCAACAGTGCTGCCAACTTCAATGAGCCGAAGGAGTTTGTGCACCTCATTGCTATAATGCTGGCAGATGACAACTGGTTGCTTCCTGACTGAACTTTGTAAATCAATCCCGAATATCTCAGCAGACAATTAAGATCATCCTAAACATAATACTGAAGTTTGGATTTTCAACTGAGTAACTTCTCAACTTCTGAGAAGTTTGCGCTCTTTCATGTGGTCCCATGGTGTAATGGTTAGCACTCTGGACTTTGAATCCAGCGATCCGAGTTCAAATCTCGGTGGGACCTCGACAACGTTTTAATAACACCGATTCCTGGAGTCAGAAATCGCATTAATTCCGGCGGAAATCGCTGGGGAACAATAAGTGCACTTTACTGTTTGCGGCATCAAGCTCCCACCATCAATCGGTGCTCACGTAGGAGTATATGCACTGGCATTGAGACAATTCTCTGCTAATCCTGTAAGAGGGCGGTTAGTGAAGCTAGTGTACTTCCAATTAAACCTGTTGGGCTATAACCCGGTGTTGTGTGATTTTTAATTCTGTAAGAGTTTGATTTCGAGCTCCAGTCAGTTTAATTGATCACGTTTTTGATGAAGTGTGTTGCTGGTGTTCATTTCCCAACACCGACACAGAGCCGCCTCAGTGCTTGCCTGCTGACTGCATTTAAAATGTGCATCTTTCACAGAGCAGGGGCACAGACAAGTCCAGTAGACAGGGTCTAGATTAGAGTGGTGCTGGAAAAACACAGCAGGTCAGGCAGCAT
>NW_025213257.1:0-12810 GCF_004010195.1 Chiloscyllium plagiosum
ACTAGATCACCATGCTGGGACTAGACAACCACACTGAGAGTAGACCACCACACTGGGACTAGACCACCACGCTGGGACTGGACCACCACACTGGGACTAGATCACCATGCTGGGACTAGACAACAACACTAGGATCAGACCATCACTCTGGGACTAGACCACCACACTGGGACTAGACAACCACACTGGGAGTAGACCACCACACTGGGTCTAGACCACCACACTGGGACTAGACCACCACGTTGGGACTAGACCACCACGTTGGGACTAGACCACCACGCTGGGACTAGACCACCAAGCTGGGACTAGACCATCACGCTGAGACACTAGACCACCACACTGGGGCTGGACCACCACACTGGGACTAGACCACCAGAATGAGACTATACTGCCATGCTGGGACTAGACCACCACGATGAGACTAGACCACCACGTTGGGACTAGACCACCACGATGAGACTAGACCACCACACTGGGACTAGACCACCAGAATGAGACTATACTGCCATGCTGGGACTAGACCACCACGATGAGACTAGACCACCACGGAGAGACTAGTCCATCACACTGAGACTATACTGCCATGCTGGGACTAGTCCACCACACTGAGACTATACTACCATGCTGGGACTAGACCACCACGCTGGGACTAGTCCACCACACTGAGACTTTACTACCATGCTGGAACTAGACCACCACAATGAGACTACACCACCACACTGGGACTAGACCATCACAATGAGACTAGACCATCATGATGGGACTAGATCACCATGCTGGGACTAGACAACCACACTGGGAGTAGACCACCACACTGGGAGTAGACCACCACACTGGGACTAGATCACCATGCTGGGACTAGACAACAACACTGGGATTAAACCACCACACTGGGACTAGACCACCACGTTTGGACTAGACCACCACGCTGGGACTAGACCACCACACTGAGAGTAGACCACCACACTGAGAGTAGACCACCACGCTGGGACTAGATCACCATGCTGGGACTAGACAATCACACTGAGAGTAGACCACCACACTGGGAGTAGACCACCACGCTGGGAGTAGACCACCACGCTGGGAGTAGACCACCATGCTGAGACTAGATCACAACGCTGGACTATACCACCAGGCTGGGACTAAGCCACCATGCTGGGACCAGACCACCAAGCTGGCTCTAGACCATCACGCTGAGACACTAGACCACCACACTGGGACTAGACCACCACACTGGGACTAGACCACCACGCTGGGACTAGACCACAACACCAAGACTAGACCATCATGCTGAGACTAGACCACCACATTGGGCTGCTGGAATAGCTGGAGGCCACCAAAGACCTCCACTCCAGCACTGGATCATCCTTCATGGACACTAACATCACACTGGGAGACTCCACCACCAGGGGCCAGGTCTGTACTCCATTCTGGGCTGCTGGAAGCCATCTTGTCGCTGGGCCTCGCCCAAGAGATGACACTTTCCGCTGAATTCATTTAAAAATGGTAAAGTACCATTATCAATGGAAATACAAAACAAAAACATAGAAAGAGAACAGAAAGTAAGGGGGATGTAGTAGGTGAGCTCTGCTGTCCTGGACTGAGGAGCCCACACTCTGCCCTGTTACTCTGCTGCCATCTTGTATTTTTTACCCTTTCAAGTTTAGCAATGTCCTTCTTGTGGGAGACCAGAATATATATCTAAAAGTTATTTTAACAGGAAACTAAAAAGCAGTAATAATATTGAAGCAGTAGCATAATTTTAGCCATTTTAATATGTATGTTTACCACGATGGTTTATTGGAACAAATTTATTTTACAAAAATAAACAGCTACTTCAGAGGAGAAGTAGAAGTTAAAATATAAACAATCCAGATAATAACAGGGAGAGCATTCTGTGAGTGTTTTTGATGAAAAACTTTCCAGAATTGATGTTGAATCATATATTCCTTGGCTCAGTTCTCTTAATAAAAAGATTTGTGAAAAATTGCCCTGCATTTTAGTATACCCTAGAAGATTGTGAGTGCTTTAAAAACAAATATAAGCCTGAAAATTCTGGCAGCAGATAATTTTACAGAAGTGGGTATAATGCATGGATGGGCTATAATTAAGCTCACTCGATTTATGTTGCTCTTTGCTATTGACCGTGGTATGTTCAGTCTCAAAGAAAACTTGACTGCTTCAGCACTGATTGTAAACGAATGGTTTTAAGGTGGGACAGTAATCTCAAGTGTAAGGAGTAGAGCAGGTATTGGAGGTGTTTCAACTCCTAGGATGACGTATCTAAACTGGAATCTCACCTGAAGTCAATAGGAATAGCGGATTGGATTTAATACAGAAAGAAACATGGCAGCCAGGCCCAATTAATCATGAGTGAGACTCTGCTTCAATCTCCATCTGGTGGCAAAACCTTCCCCAAAAAAGTAGGATGGTAGAAGGTAGACATGTGAATCCCAGCTGCGAGAGTGAATTATGATGTGATTATGCTTATTGGTGAGCAATTGACTCCCATTATCTCTGAACCCACCACATATTAATGATGCCTCAGGTTTTAAACAGAAGTGATGTAGTTTGCCCATACCATTGAAAAGGCTGCACCATTGGATTTGCCAGCAGCTTTCCATGTGGGGAGAGGATTCTGTGCACAAATGAAGACCTGACAGTAGGCAAACGATTGCTAGTTGAAATCCATTCTTTCCTTTCCTTCAAACCTCCATTCATCCAACCTTGACGCCATCCTGCAACCAGTCTTCAGTCTTCAGTCTTCTCACCTTTGACCTTAAAGGGGAAGGATTCCAACTATAATCCTTAACTTCTGGTGGGTGCTTTGCTACCAGCAGCTCCTGCTCTTGTGCTGGCAGCATTATGGGAACTGATTGAATGGACCTTTTCTTGCCAGGACCCTCAATCATGGGAAAGACCCAAAGGTGGCCACTAAATTGCCTGATGTGAACTTGATTCCAGTAGGTCTGTCAATGGAAATGCAGGGAGCTCCCTACCTTTCAAATGGCGGACAAGACCTTCTTCGGACCTGCAAAAGCTGAATCCATTTCATTCTGTGTGTATAGGAGCCAGTGGGGTGCCTTGGAAAGTTCCTCAGCAGAGAGGCCAGAAGGAGTCTGATGGGGAGACAGGAAGGCTGAATGGATCTCCTCTACATTAATGCTACAGATTAGGGAACTGCTTTACTGAACACCTCTACTCTGTCTGCAAGGATAATCTTGACCTTCCTCGAGCTTGCAATTTCAATACACTATCCTGCTCACCTTTCTGTAAAGCCTACTGCGAACTGGACGAACAGTATCTTATTTTAAGTTTTGGCACTTTACGGTCTTCAGGACTCAACATTGGTTCAACAACTTCAGAGTAGGAACTGTGTCCCCTTCCACACCCCTCCTTCACCTGGTGTCTTGTTTGTAAGGGTTTACTCTCAGCAAAGTTGATATTTACATCCACCATTAACACATACTCTTCAGCTAAACATTTTCCATGCCACTGTGTGCATTTCCCTTGCTTTCTGTTGTGAATATCTTCCCATATATTATACATGCTCTCCTTTTTTAACAGGATGAAATCTATCATTTGTCCAGCCCCTTTCAGTTCCAGAGTCATATTGGACTGAAACATGAATTCCATTTCTCCCCCAACAAATATTGCCAGACTGACAGAGCTTTTCCGGCACTTTGTTTTTACTCAATTATATTGACATTGACATTTCAGTTAAGCTGAAAGAAAAACTAGGGACAATTGGGATATTTTCCATAACAGTCCTAGATTAGAAAGAGAGAAGCTAATATTGTGTGAAGTAAATTGTCAACCTTTATGGCATAGAAATTCAGAAAGTTTCACCACTAACACACATAAACACAGCTGCATTTATACTTACATAAAAAACATTGTATTTTAGGTAAGTGCATCATGGGGTGTGAAATGTTCCTTCAACTTAAATATGCAAAGCCTTTCACATAAATCTATGATTGGTGAAAACAAATTCAATGCTATTGTTTTGCGATGGATTTCTCCAGATTTGGTAACCCACTTAGAGTTTATTTTTCTACAAATAGCTAAAATAATAGCCTTTAGTTAGTAATAAAAAACCACAGTCTCCAGTTCTCTTTAAGAATCTTCAACAACAATTGTATATGTTGAGAGAGAGCTCTGCACTGTCGGAGGTGCCATTTTCCAGCTGAGATGATAAACTGCAAGGCACTATTTTCTCCCTCAGGAAGATGTCAATGGCACTACTTTGATGAAGTACAGGGAGTTATACTCACTCTTTGGGCCAATATGTATTCTTCAATCATTATTAGGAAAAAGGCAGGTTATCTAATCATTATCACACTTGTGTGTGTGGGAGCTTACTGTGCACCAATTGAGGGCCACGTTTCCTACGTGTTAACTTCAAAGGTATTTCAGAATCTGATGATGTTCTTTTCAATGTATTGAGATCCCAAAAGGATCCACATAAATCTGAAGTCTGTTTCTCTAACACATGGAACTTCCTAATTTTGAACTGACTTTGAAAATATGTCCATAAGTTGCTGGGAAGTGGGAACACTTGGGGATACGTTTTGGAGGACTTTCTGTTTCCTCTGTCTTTCAGCTGAAAGGTCAGTCAGAAGCCCATCCAAGAAGAGGCTGGGGGTCCTGCAGCCGCGGTATGCTCTGTGGAGCATTAATTGGCTCAGGGCAAAACCTCTGCCATGAACTAAGAAGAAAGATTCCTGTTAGAGAGCAACTCAACAATCTGATGGCCAGCAGCATCAGATTTGGATGCAGTCACTTCTGAGGCTACGAACAGAACTGGAAGAGGACGAGGTTATGGAAGCCACACGGAAGCTAGGTCTGGAGTGTTCATGAGACCAAGTAAGTCAGCACCAATGAGGGAACTGAGGGAGATGGCCAGGTTGCAGAGGCCAGAGGAGGAGGGTTAAATAAGGGGTATGACATGGGATGATGCCTTTGATGGACACAGAAAACCCCACTCCTCCCACAGAAAGGAGACATTCCCCCCACCCATCCCTGTTTTGGCCCAGCATCATCTTGCCCAGTAAAGCTTAACAGGTTCCTCACTTGACTTGGGACTTTCCATGCGATGAGGAACATTAGTGGTCATAAATTGGAGAAGCTGTAGCGTGCACCTTGGCAATTCAAAAAATGTATGAGAAAAAGTCCTGTACACAGAAATATGTTTGATAATTGGAAATATTCAAACAAAGAAAGATGGCTTACAATCATTATCATCAGATTTCAGAAAGTGGGAGCCCAGCCCAAGTAACTTGACTATGAGAAGCCTTTTTAGCTCCAAGCTTGTATATTACTGTTTGTCCTGAGTGATATTGAAGGTAATTCATTCAGATTGCTTGACTTTCTTTTGATGTTCTCACTTCTTCCTGCCATGAATGTGAAGTTTCATGTCCTTTCTTTACACACCATATAAATAGTCCAGTGGCACATAAATTAACTTGGCTACATATAAATACATTATGTAAAACATCCTGACTGGTCCAATCCCTGAAGCCACTTAGTCTAATGTACTCAATGTAAAGCACAGCTAGACACACCCAAATGATGAAGTTAATATTATTTGCAGCTAAAATGATATACTGAAACCATCCAGTAGAACTGGGTGCTTGCCAATGGAAAATTCTAATCCCTATGAAAGATTTTTGGACATCACTACGGTTAACAACAAAATAGTACAGATCCCTTGACAGTTTTAAACGTTTTAATTTTAGAACTGGGCTTCTCCAGTTCGATGCATTTAAGGGAAAGAAAACATACTGCAGGTTGAATAATAAATTGTCTGCCACGTGCTTAGAGTTTTCCCTTCTCTCTCAATATAAAGGCAATGTGTTTTTTTCTTTAAATACTTATCAGTAGACAATGAGCTTTTCATTTTGCACCAAGTGTGGAGGTTTCCCTGTAAACTTCAGAAACCCATCATCAACTTATGTGACAGTCAGAAGCCCACATTGAGTCTTGCTACAAGTGAACTGTAAAGGTAATTGTTCAAGTTTGTATTTACACCTCACTGGGGTAGCACATGAGGAAGCAAGCCCTGCTATTCCCAGAGTCATCACAAAAGTTAAAGATTTATAAAAGTACACAAAATTCCTCAATTTAACTGTCATTTAGACCCAAGTGACAGAAAGAATGAATCAGGTCCCTATACATAACAAGATTATTTATTCCAAATTAATAGATTCTAACTTCAGGTAAACAATTATGAACTATTAATATCATATTTGTTAGAGCTCTAATGCCCCTTATAAATCCTCCTCCTACACACACACACACACATTAAAATTGACATGGCTGTTAAGGTTGGAGGGAAAGACTAGGAAGGCAGTTCAATGGTCCTGTCCCAGGGCTCAACAAGATGATTCTTTCAGCTTGTCAGGAATCACTGCTCCTCGATCCTCTTTCTCCAGTGCACATTGCTCCTCATCCATATCCCATCTTACAATTGTGTCTAAATCTCTGCTACTCTTTCCTCAATGCCCAGTTTATCCCAGCATCCTATCATTGTTCAATCATCGCATACAGGAAAGCCTTAAGAAGACAAACAGAAATAGACTGCATTCCTTTCGAGTACCTATGATTTTATAGTCAACGAACAAACAATGCACCCAGCTCTCATATACTGGAGGTGGCTATTGATTAGCTTCTGTCTGATTTATAACATTCAAAGCTGCTGCACTTGATCATGCAAAAGGTGATGGTCCTCTTGCTCAACATCCTCATCCTCAGAAGACTCCAGCAACTGTCCCAGCTCATTGCCCATCATATCCCTCTTTGCCTGCTTCATGGTGAACAGCACAGCTTGCTGATGTTATGTAACAAACATTAACATTGACTGCCAATGAAGTTGGGGAGATCGCCAACCAATATCTACTAATATCCGCTCAACATGCATTCAGCTGAAACTCAAGATTGACTAGTCTTTACAATAAGCACTGTCCCCTCTCACCCTCAGACCAATCTAAGCACTGGAACCTCACTTTCAGCAGACCAATCATCTGATCCATCATGGCTCTGGTTGAAGAGCATGCTGCATTGTATTGATATTCTGCTACAGTCAGAGGTTGTGTACTGGAGACATCAGCTGTAGTTGCAGAGGATGCTCCTTGTCCCATAATAAACATTCATGTATGTTCTTGGTCATGCAAACATAACAGGGACATGAAAGTTCCCAGTGATATTTGCATCATGGGTACCTGATGCAGACTTCGAAAATGTGGCCACAGTCATGTCAAAAAGGGACAATAGGAGATTGTAAGGGCTTGTGAGTAGTGATCCCATCTCCTCCCAGATTGATGATGAAAGGCAGCGTAGAATTCACTTGACACAGTGACTCACAGGCTCTGCTGGGTCATATCCCTTTCTTCCTGGAACTCCTTGGAGACTCATCACATGATTCCCCACATGTTCTCACACACCACTTGGAATCATTCATGCAACTTTCATCCTTCCCCCAAGCCCTCGCCCCACAGTTCAGTTATGCACAGCAATGTTCTCTACAGTCCCTCCTCACTGCTCCTCGATCCTCTTTCTCCAGTGCACATTGCTCCTCATCCATATCCCATCTTACAATTGTGTCTAAATCTCTGCTACTCTTTCCTCAATGCCCAGTTTATCCCAGCATCCTATCATTGTTCAATCATGGTGGTTATGATAGTCAATAAGCCTTCCCCACCCTCAGTGTTCCATATCCGCAACGTTGCCTTCCTATTTATATGCAAAACTTTGCACCTTCACAACCCTTTGCTTCACAGATTACTGCTAATTCCCAGTATTGAGATGTTACACTTCCCTAACAAACTGTCTCCCGTGATTACAATCCTGACTTTCATTCTGCTGACCTCCAGGACTGACTGAAGCTCACTCCACTGATCACCTTGGATGGAGAATCATTGCCGATGATTGACCAGACCTCTAAATGACTGTTACAATTCCCCAACTGACTTACTGCAAAACCCCTCATTGCCAGACTGACCACAGATCACCCCCTAGAATATAGTGAGATGAACCCCATGACTGTTCCAGTGAATGACTGACCATGCCCAGTCCCCTGGACTGTGATCATACAATGGCCTTTACGTACTGTACCAGGGCTTACCTGACTGACAGCAGCCCCACTTGAATTCACTGAAGACAGCTCACTTTGAGACATGGCCATTTGGCTGATGCAAATGCTGTGTGTTTGCTGTACAGACTGCTGGCACATGCTGTGTGAATTGACATCCCACAGTATACAACAACATGCCCACCTCCTTGACTAATCACTGCTGACAACAATGACAAGCTGTCTGTGTTTGTGCTGTGCTAAGCAGTAGAGCAAGACAGAAGTACTGTGACCATTTCAGGTGCAACTGAAGATGAAAGGGGCCAAAATGCAAGAGTTTCCAGCAAGTGATGAGCTTGACTACTGGCCAACACCATAAACATGCCATTTTTCCACAGCTAGTTTAATTAAATGCTCACTATGACTTGCTTTTCACTTCCTGAAAAGGGGCTTATCACTTGATCTTAATGAACTTGGATGACAGGCTTTCCTTGCTCATGCTATTACCATCTCCATGTCATTTAATCACATGCAGAATATTTAAAGAACACAATTTGATAATCTGTCTCTATTGATATTAAGTTCACATTATCACACCTAATTCATACCTGTCTTTGAACAAGAGTCCAATTTTCAGAGTTACTGAAGTTCCTGTCACAAACTGTGACAGTTCAGTTCATTATTGCTGATATGCAATACTTAATCTAAACACGCACATTGCTTCAGCAAAACACAGAAACATATTAAATGAGTGACCTTTCTAATCAGTAGATCATCATCAAGCTTCACATGTCTTTTCCTTTGCATCAGCTCAGGCTTGAAGGGCCGAAGGGCCTGTTCCTGGGCTGTAAATTTTCTTTGTTCTATTTCATTAAATTTAATTTCAGCTAACCCAGAAAATTTTAGGTTAATACCCACAATATGAATCTACTGCTTTTTGGAATTACAAACAATGGGGTGGTCTTTAAATTTGTTATGATATGGAGGAGCCGGTTTTGGACTGGGGTTAAAGTTAAAAATTACACAACACCAGGTTATAGTCCAACAGGTTTATTTGGAAGCACTAGCTTTCAAAGCGCTGCTGCTTCATCAGGTGGCAGCGCTCCGAAAGCTAGTGCTTCCAAATAAACCTGTTGGACTATAACCTGGTTTTGTGAGATTTTTAACTTTAAATTTGTTGGCTGATGGTAATGAATCAAACCCTAATGTCATTCACTCATATTTTTCCTTCCAGTCAGGGAGAAAGTGAGGACTGCAGATGCTGGAGATCGGAGTCAAAAAGTGTGGCAATGGAAAAACACAGCAGCTCAGACAGCATCTGAGGAGCAGGAGAGTCAATGTTTTGGGCATAAGCTCTTCATCAGGAATATGTGTGTGTTGGGAGGGGGGTCCATGGGGGCTGAGACATAAATGGGAGTGGATTAGTGTTGCTGGAAGAGCACAGCAGTTCAGGCAGCATCCAAGGACCTTCGAAATCGATATTTCGGGTAAAAGCCCTTCATCAGGGCTTTTGCCCAAAACATCGATTTTGAAGCTCCTTGGATGCTGCCTGAACTGCTGTGCTCTTCCAGCACCACTAATCCAGAATCTGGTTTCCAGCATCTGCAGTCATTGTTTTTACCATAAATGGGAGTGGTATGGGGCTCAGGGGAAGGTAGCTAGGAATGCGATAGATAGATGAAGGTGGGGGTGATGATCATAGGTTGTAGTGGATGATGGAGCAGATAGGTGGGAAGGAAGATGGACAGGTAGGACTGGTCAAGAGGGTGGTGCTGAGTTGGAGGGTTGGATCTGGAATGAGGTGGGGGGAGGGGAGCTGAGGAAACTGCTGAAATCGACATTGATTCTGTGTGGTTGGAGGGTCCCAAGGCAGAAGATGAGGTGTTCTTCCTCCAGTCGTCATTCAGGCAGGCAAACAAAACAGTGCTCATGCTATGGACCATTTGTAATGTCAGTGCAAGATTAAAAATTAAAGTTCCAATTTTCTGTGCAGAAGGAAATGATAATGGGACAATAGAATCAGATGGGGACAGTGATTTGGGGATAGATTGAGAGGAAATGGAAGACACGCCCATGGATACACTGATTGTAGCAAAGATTTGGGACCCCAATTTCCCTTTCCAAAAGCAATAGATCCTTCAGTATCTCCAGGATATTACCCTGTTCCAATGAAGCCACCGACCGCAACCCATCAGGACAGCCAGAACAATAATTCAATTACTTACAGCCTTGTTTACAGTAGTGCAATTGGTAGAAATAGCAAAAGGAATCCCTGTATTTGAGCCCATAGCTAACCCCTATGTTTACCAACAGCACCCACCAACAAACCGTTCTCACGGCTCAATGATGTTGAGGAGGTAACATTAATGTTAATATGTCTGATCTCCGTGATCCATTCTGTCTCACCCAACCTTCAGAATGTGGGAAGAAGGGAACTGCAGGCCATGGAAACAACAATCCTAGCCCCTGCAGGATGTAATAGGGGACGCCCCATAGAGGGATCAAATAAGTGTAAGCAAATAAAGGAAGACACGAACTACATTTGCTAGGCACCTTGGACATAGATCACAGGAGTCTTCAGTGACTGTGCTGACACCATAAAACAGGAGAAATTGGACCTGAACACTTGGCTCACAGGCATTGAGACAGCAAAGAAAGCTTGTGAAAATTTTGATCCCACAGACAACGCCCCCACAGAACAATGGGTGATAAGGAGGACTTTAGAGAAAGTGGCTCATGAATCCAAGCACCCCAAATTGGGCAAGGCAATCACACACCCAGTAAAAGCCCAAAACCCTATTCTCATGTGGAGGATTGAAGGATGTGACTGAAACAAGGGGAGTTATTTTCACAGCCATATGCCCATCCCGCAGTGAGAGATAGGGATCCGCAGCAAGGACATCTGAGGCAGCAGCTGCCATCACAAGAGAAAGGCTACAGTTCACCTACAGGAGGGGGCGGAGACAGAACCTATTGAACTTAAACTGTGAGGCTTAATCTGTCATCACCCAGCAGAGCTGGTTAATCTCCATATGAACACTGAGCAAAGTTTAGGCTCATACTTTATGAGGAAGCATAACTTCTATGTTGACCTCCCAGTTGTTATATTTGGTAAATGCCCCCAAGCTTGAAGAAGCCCCAGTGGAGATTGCGACAGGGACATTTTCACAGAGAATGTGTACCATGGGGGAATTGTGGATGAGACCCACAGATATGACTGAGGATCCAGTGGCACAGGCAAATCTCACAGAGCACAAGAATGTGTTCACCTGTCACACAAATGACTGCAGTTGTACAGACGGTGAGGTAGTGATAGACAGATCGGACACAAAGCCACAAAGACAATACAATTAGTCCAAACAGGCAGAGGGGCAGTTGGCCAAGGTCATTAGCATTTTGTTAAAACAAGAAGTTCTACATCCTGTAGCATCTACCAATACCTAACCAAAACGGCTGCTTATGAAACATGAGGCCTCTTAGCAGCGCACTATTGAACACAGGGATCTAAATTAAACTATCTCAATGATGGCATCAACAATAGAGACTTGCCCTGAAACCATTATGAGGCAGACTCCACAGGCAAAATATTTCACTGTACTGGACATTAGTAACGGATGCAGATGCATACCCCTCTACCAACACTGCTAAATAAATTCACCTCCACATTTTAGGGCCAGCAGCACACAAGGATTTACCGTCTCTCAGGTTTTCACAATTCTCTGTCAATAATTCATCAGAGGCTGGCTAAAGAAGGAGAGAGGGCTTCACCAGAGGCTCACTGATGATGTTACCCAGTATGATGATGAAACGTTAGAAAATGAACCTTCCAGCTCAGCGAGCAAACTTATATCCAGAACTCTATGAATCTATTACAACACAATAAACTCAGACTGATAGCCAATACCTCCTGGACATTTTCACCAGTAGAGCATGCTTCTTTACATGTGAGAAGCACTTGCCAGCCATGTTCTGGCTGGTACAAAATTTAGTCTATATTAGCAGCCTGAACCCCCCCCCCCCCCCCCAACCATCTGATACAGCACACCCCAGGCAACTTTTGCTGAATGCCAGGATAAAAGACAGCATGGTCAGCCAAAACCACAAAGCACACTGGACCCCAATGTTGTAGGGTTGCCATTACAGTCAAATGTACCAAAGTGTCCACCTTCCTACAGAAGGTTTGAGCTACAGAAAACCCCATGAGTGTCAGGTAATGAGAACAAATGTCCTCAAGGGACCATTTGTGCCAAAACAAATCAGCAAAAGTCTCAAGGGAACCTGGGGAGCACAGGAAAGATCCCCATAACAATATATATAGATGGATCACCTATAATTAAGAATGGATACCAAAAGATAGTTGCTAGAGGAAGTGGTGGAAGCTAGTACAATTGCAACATTTAAAAGGCATCCGGATGGGTATATGAATAGGAAGGGTTTGGAGGGATATGGGCCGGGTGCTGGCAGGTGGGACTAGATTAGGTTGGGATATTTGGTCGGTATTGACAGGTTAGAGTCATAGAGTCAAAGAGATGTACAGCATGGAAACAGACCCTTCGGTCCAACCCGTCCATGCTAACAACCCCCCGCCCCCACCTTACTAGTTTAAACCCTCCCAAGCAGTTCTAGCAAATTTCCCTGTCAGTATATTAGTCCCCTTCCAATTTAGGTGCAATCCATCCTTCTTGTACAGGTCACTTCTACCCCAAAAGAGATTCCAATTATCCAAAAATGTGCATTCTTCT
>NW_025213257.1:13222-27012 GCF_004010195.1 Chiloscyllium plagiosum
CTTACCCTTCCTGGAGTTAACCCAACTATGTGACTGTATCTGAGACTTCCCCCCCCTTCCTATAACTGCCATCCATCACATACTGTTGCTGTTGCAAATTCCTCATCGCTTCTATCTGTCTCTCCAACCAATCCAATCGATCTGATAAGATTCGTATCCAACAGCATTTATGGCAGATATAATCCGCAGTAACCCTTAAACTCTCTTTAAACTCTCACATCTGACAAGAAGTACATGTCACTGCAAAGGCCATTTTTGCTCCTACACAATCTACAGACCCAGAAAATAACACCATCTTATTCCTCTACAAACACTGCCCCAGGTTAAATGATTAGCTATGGCTTATATTTTACGTTTAATCAAGAGACTTATCTCCAAAAACATATGATCAAGAAAGAATCCACTCTACTCACTACTACAGCCTTTCTCTTGGACAGACTTGAAACAACAATTAACTTATCTGATGCTGTGCTGTGAACTTCGCCCAACAGTTCCTCCAAGATTAGTTGTGAATTTCATTGTTTGTTAATTTTCCCAGATGCACTCCAATGTCCAGCGATACATGAATTTAAACAGCAAAGGCAGTAACTGTGCAGGTTGTTTCTTTCTCTCTCTCTCTCTCTCCTGCACTGTCCTCACCATGTGCTTCCTTTGTCTGCTCTTCTCCCTTTTAAACTTCTGTTGTTTTAATTTTTTTTTTCCAAAGTTCCAAAACAATGCAACAGCATATAAAACAGTAATTGCTGCTCCTGGAATTCGAGGAAATCACCTCCAACACTTAAAATACCTCAAAAAAAGGAGCAGCTCTTACAGCCAGAAATTTTTCCCATCCTCCATCTTAGATTACCAGAATCCTCAAATTCCCCGAAGGGTCTGTTTCCATGCTGTACATCTTTATGATTCTATGACATGATATGGTATGAAAAACTAAGCCACATGATCAGCCACACTGAAAAACTCCTCCCGTCAGCAGACATAAACTGAGATATCATGTGTCTGCAATAGTTTAACTGACTTGCTACCATTGTGGGAAGCTAGAGCATTCGTCTCGCCAAATAGAAACTATTACTGTCCCCATCCCTCGTTAAGGTTAGCATTCACCACCAAATTTCTCTAACTGGGAACGCAAGGAGACCGAATTGGTGAAGCAGGTGCTCATGAAAGGGAACTGCCCAACCCCCACTTCAGAACAAATCGATGCCACCACTGTGAGCCAAGCTAAGGTTGAAGATCTAGTCTAGCTGCACAGTCGTAACGGTGGTTTAAAGCAAGTACAGGAGGGAATGATCCATGCAAGTTAAATACTGGTTTGGAAAGGCAAGGATTGATTAGGGATAGTCAACATGGCTTTGTGCGTGGGAAATCATGTCTCACAAACTTGATTGAGTTTTCTGAAGAAGTAACAAAGAGAATTGATGAGAGCAGAATGGTAGATGTGATCTATATGGACTTCAGTAAGGCGTTTGACAAGGTTCCCCATTGGAAACTTGTTAGCAAGGTTAGATCTTATGGAATACAGGGAGAGCCCGCCATTTAGATACAGAACTGGCTCAAAGGTAGAAGACAGAGAGTGGTGGTGGAGGGTTTTTTTTCAGACTGGAGGCCTGTGACCAGTGGAGTGCCACAAAGATCGGTGTTGGGTCCACTACTTTTCATCATTTATATAAATGATTTGGATGCGAGCATAAGAGGAATAGTTAGTGAGTTTGCCGATGGTACCAAAATTGGAGGTGTAGTGGACAGCAAAGAGGGTTACCTCAGATTACAATGGGACCTTGATCAGATGGGCCAATTGGCTGAGAGTGGCAGATGGAGTTTAATGTAGATAAATGCGAGGTGCTGCATTTTGGGAAAGCAAATGTGGGTAGGACTTATATACTTAATGGTAAGGTCCTAGGGAGTGTTGCTGAACAAAGAGACCTTGGAGTGCAGGTTCATAGCTCCTTGAAAGTGGATAGGACAGTGAAGATAGATAGGATAGTGAAGAAGACATTTGATATGCTTTCTTTTATTGGTTAGAGTATTGAGTACAGGAATTGGGAGGTCATGTTGCGGCTGTACAGGACATTGGCTAGGCCACTGTTGGAATATTGTGTGCAATTCTGGTCTCCTTCCTATAGGAAAGATGTTGTGAAACTTGAAAAGGTTCAGAAAAGATTTACAAGGATGTTGCCAGGTTCGGAGGATTTGAGCTATAGGGAGAGGTTGAATAGACTAGGGCTGTTTTCCCTGGAGCATCGGAGGCTGAGGGTTTATAAAATTATGAGGGGCATGGATAGGATAAATAGACAAAGTCTTTTCCCTGGGGTGGGGGAGTCCAGAACCAGAGGGCATAGGTTTAGCGTGAGAAAGGAAAGATATAAAAGAGACCTAAGGGACAACCTTTTCACTCAGAGGGTGGTACGTGTATGGAATGAGCACATAATTTGGCCAAACTACCCAAAGTACAAACATCACTACCTTTGAAACCGCCAGAAGGTACAGCTAATTTGTAGTGTATTGAACATATTTGTGAAGGTTGGTTTGCGAGGGTAAATACTTCCATCCCTATGGTCATGGTAAATCTGAAGCAACAAAAGAGGTTACTGTAATGCCATGTTCTTTACTATCTGAGAGTTGCTAAACTCCAACAATGTACAGATGATCAGTGGTTAGCAACATACTATAATGCTAATAAACATAGTCATGATTCCTTTATGTTAAACCAATTTGCTGTTATTTGAAGGTTGGCAAGACGATTCCTAAGAATTAAATGCTGCCCTATTTAGCCTGCCAATTATGCCATTGTAACAACCAAGAATATCAGTTTAGCAAACTCTAACAAGGCAATTATAGCCAACAGAATTTTATTGATGATACAGCAGACACCATAAAGCAGGTATTTCATTTCTGAACAGATCAGGAGCATGTGTACTTCTCCAATGTTTGACGTTTGCTGTAAACTGTCCAGCGAACCATCCGTAAAGCAAATCCCAGATGGTTAGGTGGTCCACCTGATCAAAACCAAAGCAAGACTTTTAAAATCATCCACAAAAAGTTTGCCTTCACAACTAGTTAGAAAGCAGGCTCCTGATGACGAAACAATCACAAAATTGTTTGAGCCACGTATTAATTCTGTCACAATGGTATGGCTCAATTAAGCTCAGCATTGTGGTCTGCTGTATTAAATCAATTACTACGGATACCAATCTTCTGATCTATAATAATTTAGTGCTTGTCATCAGAGGAAAAGTTTTTGGACACAGCTGAAATAAATAGGAATCAAATTTAATAACCAAAAAAATGATGAGTGGATGTGCCTGCTGTGTTTAAATGCAATTCTTTGATGACTGTCTGATATGTGTTTCCAGAAGCCAAACCACACTGTCATTGCAACAACTGGAAAATATTTTAATTCCTATTTGCTTTGCCCCTGTATCTGACCATTCTGCCTATAATCTACAATCAGCTATCATGTACAGGCACAAACTAGGCCAGTTACTCATCTTATGTATTAATTCAAATTTCTGATTCAGGTGACCAGAAAAAAATCCTTTCTTGAATCCTGCTAAAACAGAAAATGGTAAATATGGAGGTAAATTTCTCAACTGTAAAAAGATATTAACACAATTTTTCCAGGACACTGTATGTCCCTGTGACAAAGTTTTGTTGGATGTGTAGAGAATACCTGCAGACATTCACATGTAACAGTTTTATGACAAATACATCTGTATATAAAAGGTTATTACTAGGAATTTTGTTGGAGTGTTTTGCTGTGTACCATGAAAACTTCAATAAAAGTAGGATGGATACACAAGTTCTAACAATGTTCTGGTAATTATGTCAAATAATTTTTAGAATATATAATTACATTAACTTAATGTTTATCTTTCTCCTTTGCTGCTGAAGATTTTGTGATGCATTCATCTCACACACACAGCTGTTAATGAATTTACACTTCTCCGGGGGTTGTATTTTTGAGGTGAAGAAACCGGAGCACAGAGAATAATTTGAAACAAAGTAATGAATCAATGGAAACTTCCACATTGACATTTTTTAGTCTAATGGCAAAGTATGTGATGGCATTAGGACTCTGAAGCAACTTTGTGATTATGAAATTAGGTGATCCTCACTGAGCATAAATAGCACGGTGTAGGTGGAGTTAGGTAAATAAAGAATATGATAGAAGTAAAGAGATATGAAAGATAGATAGGGAGAAAAACATGGTGAAAATAATCTTTCAATGGTATATCATCAAATTTATAACCTGATATATTTCTGATACCATGTATTGTAGTATTTAGCCTTAAGTATAATAAACAACATGCTAAAGAAGAAGCTGTTCTGAAGATAATTCTTCACCTTGCCTTTGTCTTGAACAGTTTGTGAACCTTTGGGGATAAAGCTTGGTTCAGGTATTTAAATGCCCTGGCTGCAGTATTGGCAGCAGGATGGGAAGTTGGGTTTTGGGATGTGTAGATGTCCCCTTTGGGCAGAGGGTGAGTCCCCCTATTCAGTGCCATTGGCGCTTTATATGATGGTTTGTTTTTTGGTTTTTGTTGTATATAGTCTTTGATAGCTTTGTAGGTTTGTTAACTGTAGTGGTTTTAGTTTATGTACCTTTTATGTTCGATGGATCTTGTGACACTAAGGCTTGGCAATTTGTAATTTGAATTTCTCCTCTCTGGAATCTAACTGTTACTGCAGAAGATTATGGCTAATGACTTGATTAAATGGTGTACCTGGAACATCAAGGACAGTAACTCACCAATTAAAAGGAAAAAGGTACCCTCAAGTCTTAGAAAGGAAAAGGTGGATATTGCTTTACTACAGGAGTCATACTTGGATGATAGGGAGCATTTGAAACTATTGCAGAATGGCTTTGATCGGGTTTACTTTTCAGCTTTTAATTCCAGAAAGAGGGGTATGGCTGCATTGGTTAGGAAGAATCTCCCATTTAAGTTACTACAGTACGTTAAAGACACACACGGGAGGTTTGTAATCCTCAAAGCCCTGATAAACAGGGAAGATTATGGTGTTTTAAATGTTTACTGCCCTCCGGCCCATCCCCTCAAATTTCTGGAAGAGGCATTCTCGAAATTGATTAGTCTGGAGTCCCAGCATAACATTATAGGGGAAGAATTTAATTGTCTCATGGATCCCATAGTAGACATGTTGCCCAAAGGCCCCCCGATACCCTCTGTACAAACTAAATAATTATGGAATCTGTGTGTAGAGTTAGGGATGGCAGACATCTGGAGGTGTCTCCACCCTACAGGCAGGGATTTTACATTTTTTTCCAATCCACACAGATGTCACACCGGGATTGATTAGCATCAACTCGTTTGGCATCTTTTCGGGGTACAAGACTAATTTTGCAAAATCAGAGGCTATGCCTATGGGTGGCCTTACAAAAGTGCTAGGTCTTGAGGGTAGATCTTGATTCCCGTTTAAGTGGTCGCAGGGGGATTTTATGTATTTGAACATATTCATTGCTCAGCTCTTGTTCAAAGCTAATTTTGTTTAATTATTTGACAAAATCAAACAAGATCTTCAAAGATGGGAGGCACTTCCAGACTCATGGTTAGGTTGGATAGCGCTTATTAAGATAAAGATTATCCCCCGTTTATTGTACCCTATACAGATGCTCCTTCTGATTTTTGATAAGCAAATGTTCCCGGAGACTGAATGGCTGGTACAGCTCTTTTATTTGGCATCAAAAGTGGCCCCTTATTTAATTAACTAAACTGCAATTACCTCACAGACTGGGGCGAGTGGATCTCCTGTATTATCATCCCAATTCCCCCCTCAGTTGAAGCAAGACGCTCAGAGACACAATATTGTTTTACCTCCTCCATTTTTATTCCGGGCCCTGGAGGGAGAGAGAACAATTGCCCATGTGCACAGAGACATGAGTTCTCTGTCTTCTGTGGAACAGCAGTTTCTCAGTGAACTATATTGTCATCTTACAGGGACAAGCATCCAGATAAGGCAATATACTTATTAATTGGGTGACCATTACAATCAATAAGTATCAATAGTAAAGATTAAGCCATCTGCTGCTACATAATGAATAACTGACTTCACATAATGAATACTTTTCGCCTTGTTAACTGACGTTACATACTGAACGTTACCTCATCTTGTTAAATGGCTCTATATAATGAATGCTTTTCCACCTTGATAACCCATTACCCTTGCCTCCAGCACCCCATTGTTAACTGTATGTTCTTATCTGATCTGAGTCATACTCAGCTGAATCTCTTGTTTCACAAAATTCAGAACTTAATTCTTTCTCTACCGGCTCATACCTGATACACTTTCTCACCTGGACATGAAAAAGTATCAACTGAGCTCGCTTTTCTTTTACGTGAGTGATTGCGCTTGTGGGGAACGAAGCTCGTTTTCTTTTATGTGAGTGCGCTTGTGGGGAATCTTTTTCAATATGGGTAGATATCAAAACCTCTCAGGCAAAGTGCCCCCTTACTAGTTTGCTGATTTTGGACAAAATGAGGACAGTTAAGGAATATATAGATAACTCAATAGTTATCAATACTGTTAATGCATGGAGGGCAATTTAGTAAAGAGAAGGCAATATTGGCAAAACATCTTTTCTTACACCTATAGTGGATATGCCGGGTTTTCAACCGAGGATGATAGATTCAGGATTCAAACATTGGGCTGCTGGGGGCTGTCTGGAATGGGCGATTTATTTGAGGGAGACACAATGATGTCTTATAATCAGTTATGCAGAAATATGAGCTAACTAGCAGGGACCTCTTCCATTTTTTTCAAGTTAGGGGTTTTATTCAAAAAAAGACAACACTTTTGACTGATCCCTACAAATCCAACATAGAGATGAGGGTGCTCAGTGCTAAGAGTACACTTTCTGTCAGCACTTTATATCACCAATTGGGGGTGGCCCCTCAGATGCGTTCGATTGACTTTGCAGGGTGTGGGAGAGAGAGCGAGGTGTTGAGATCTCCTCAGTGGCATGGGAAGATATTTGGGAAAATGCAAGAAAGTTATCAATTTGCAATGGGATCCATGCTTTACAGTTGAAGATCTTCCACAGGGTCCACTTGGCTCCGGATCGTTTGTCAAAATTTAAATCAGCGGTATCTTCAACATGCTCCAAGAGTAAAGGTAGTAAGGGCACTCTTACCCATTGTCTCTGGTTCTGTGGTAGGCTTCAAACATACTGGAGAGCTGTGACAGGTGTAATGAAGGGGATTTGGATGTAAGGGTGGAGAAGGATCCGGTGTCTCTTCGTCTTGGCCTGCCCAGTGTATTCCCTGCAGATTTGCATAAGAAAAACTTTTCAACATCCTCACTTTCTGCAGAAGAAAGAATATCTTGTTGGGTTGGGTATCCAAAAACCCCCAGGCCTGTCAGGTTGGCGTAAGATTGTTATGGAGTATAATCCCCTTGGATTTTCTCACAAGTATGGTGCACCACAAAACTGAGAATTTCTATAAGACATGGCGGCCCTTTTTGGAATATGTGGACAGAGATTTATCTGCCATACTAATAAGGGCTCGTATATAGCCGTAATGATTGTGTTTTATGAGTTTGGACTTTTAAATTTTTTTTGGTGTTCTTTCTTGATGTTGTTTTGAATTAGAGTTGAAAAATGTGGTGCTGGAAAAACACAGCAGGCAGCATCCGAGGAGCAGGAGAATCGACGTTTCGGGCATATGCCCTTCTTCATGATTATGCTCGAAACGTCGATTCTCCTGCTCCTCGGATGCTGCCTGGCCTGCTGTGATTTTCCAGCACCACATTTTTCAATTCTGGTCTCCAGCATCTGCAGTCCTCACTTTCTCCCATTGTTTTGAATTATATTGTTTTGTATTTGTTGTAATATTTAAAAATCTATTTTGCAATAAAAATGTATTAAAACAAAGCTAGCAAAAGTTAGGGTCTGGGCTACTTTCTTGAAATGTTTTGAGGGGGTCTGGCCTGGTCCATAACACTGGACTGCCTGGGGGCAAATCAATCTTGCAAAGGAAACCTCAAACAGGCATTAGACTTCTGTTGTGAAGAGTTTAATATTTGCTTTAGTGTGAGTAAAATGGTGCTTCTTGTTTGACCTTGCTCAACACGGTATACAGCGAACCTCTGACCAGAAATATGTGTGTTCTAGGCTGAAGAGTGGCAGATGAAGATTAATTTGAATAAATGTATGGTATTGCGTTTTGGTAATACATAGAAGGGCATGACTTACACAATTAATGGTAGGACCCTGGGTAGTGTTGTACTTAAAGGTTCATAATTCCTTGAAATTTGTGTCACATATAGATAGAGTGGTTAAGAAAGTGTTCAGCTTGCTTGCCTGCATTGCTCAGAACTTTGAGTATAGGAGTTGGGACATTATGTTGAGGTTATACAGAACATTGGTGAGGCCTCTTCTGGGGTACTGTGTGCAGCTCTGTTATAGAAAGGATACTACTTAACTGTGCAGCTCTGTTATAGAAAGGATACTACTTAACTGGAGAAGGTTCAGGAAAGATTTACCAGGATATTTCTGGGAATATTTGCGTTATAAAAATAGTTTGGATGGGCTTAGACAGTTTTCATTGGACTGTAGATGGTTGAGGAGTGACCTTACAAAAGTTTATAAAAACACGAGCGGCATAGATAAAGTGAACAGCAAAGATCTTTTTGCTAAGGTGGAGAACTTCAAAACCACGCAGCATATTTTTAAGGTGAGAGGAGAAAAATTTAAAAAGAACATGCGGGGTAACTTATTTACACAGACAGTGGTTAGTGTGTGGAATGAACTGCCAGAGGAAGTGATGGATCAGGTACTGTTACAAATGTTTAAAAGACATTTGGATAAGTACATAAACAGGAAAGGTTTGGAGGGATATGGGCAAAATCAGGCAGGTGGGACAAGTTTAGTTTGGGAACATGGTTGGCATGGACTAGTTGGGCCAAAGGCTCTGTTTCCATGATGTGTGACGCTATGATTCTCCAGTATATATAGCATCTTAAAAATCAACTGCTGCTCCTACCAGTTTCTGGACCAGCATTTGAAAATGGGTGAAATATTTTCTCATGCACAACTCAGAAAGTCCTAAAGGTTTGTTTGTCACAAGGAAATAGCACCATGAGCATATTATTTTTGATAGTTGCCAATTACAAACACTGTATTTGGAATATATTATTTCTCCTTTGCACACCCTCACCCACACAATGAACTGACTGGGGCAATGTTCTTATTGTCACATAGCTGACAAGTTGTAGGTCTGTCGTAGCCAATTAAATGCCAGCATCATTACCGGAGAGGCAGGAGAAGTGACTTGGACTGCTAAACTCTTGTCCTTTAGGGAAGGAAATCCACCATCTTTACCTGATTGGCCTACATGTGACTCCAGATCCACAGCAGTGCAAGTGTAGCGATAGTGAACCCGACAGTGAAGGACATCCATTCCAAAAAGAATGACCTTTCAAGTGTAGGACATATTAACAATGACAGTACATCTGTTTCAAAGATGGCTTGGAAGGCCTGAAGCAAGTCATTAGGGCGAAGCCACACACAAAGAAAGTGACCTATGTCAAGCCATTGCCCCAATAATGCATTACTACTGATTAATCCAAAATTGCATCTGAAACTAAAATCACATTGATATCCAAAAGGAAATTTACACAGCAAGTCTTACTAACAAAACATGACTGCACATTGCATATGAGTGTATTGTGCCTCAGTCACCTTGATGGCTGCGGCTAGGAGGCTGCTGGAGTAATGCTAGGCTTTAGGTCATGGTGTACTACTGCACAATTGTCTGAGACCATCTGCCTGGGTAAATACAGTCACCTAGGGATAACCCTTATTGCCCAGTATCCATCCGTATAAAGCATGCAGGCGTTGAGATAAAATAGGAACCTGACTGTCCTCAAGAATATGGCCATCATGACAGTTTTTAGGGTATTTGGCATAGACCTTTAAGATATGGAGAAAGTGAGGACTGCAGATGCTGGAAGTTAGAGTTGAGAGTGTGGTGCTGGAAAAGCACAGCAGGTCAGGCAGCATCTGAAGAGCAGGAGAATCAATGTTTCGGGCAAAAGCCCTTCATCGGGAATGGAACCAATCACCACATGCATATTATGGAACAGAATACTTTTCTATCAATGAAGGCACTTGTGTTATGGTATAGCTGTCTCACCACAAGTGTGTAGAGTCTACAGTGCTCTGTCCTTTGGGTTAGGCACATATATTGCCAAAGCCTGCTGTCCAGGCTGCAGCACAACTTCATTATAGAGAAACAAGATGAAGCAATGTGATCTAGCAGAATTTGCATTGGTAATAGACTTGATATATTTTTGGTTGAGGAATGAGAGATCTCACACAGGTCCCAGGACTCTCACAGTCATTGCAGCCCTTTGCATAAAAATTAAATATAGCTGTCATCTTGATGATGAGTGGGATAGGATGCGCACTCACAAGCCCTGATCCACCAGATGGTGGTGATGGTGCCCCAGGAGGAAACAGCATTGAGCTCCTAAAGCTCTGCATCCTAAAGTAACCTTCTGCTACAATCGCTTCAATGTAGAGAGAATTGAACAGTCATTGGAGGTTCCTGCCGGTCTTGGGTTTATTGACTCATTTGTTACTCAATTTCTCTGAGCACTCCTTGCACCATGGCATCAGAGACAACGATCCTACCTGTGGCTGGATCCATTGGTCACGGTTCCAAAGAATCTGTGTGGGGAAACATCACAAACAGAGCAAGCCCTTTGTAAGCAAGCAGTCAGCATTCACATTGCACACAACTGATACCCACCATTGTATCCCACCCTTATATATTTTTGAGTTGCTCTGTTTTGTGCGATTATAATTGTGTTTGCATCCCAGTGTGCTGCTTCCAACCCCCACAATTTCTCTACCACAGCAATAGCCCTGATAAACACCCACCTTGAATTTCGTGAACAGACCGCCTTCCCCCCAGGACTGACAGTGGCCCAAACCAGTCTTGACAGCTCAGACTCATGAGTGACCAGGCCCCTGACTGGTCTCCGTGTAGCTCTCTGACTGACCTACTGCCAATCCCCAGAACAGTTGAACTCAGCTTGCAAGACTGACCACAGCCCACTCCCAGACTGTAATGGCATAAAAGCACTGAACACGGAATTTCAAGCAGCGGACTGACTGTGCCTAAGCCCCTGCACAGAGATTGGACAATAGAATTGCCTGCTGGCAGTGAAACCCTTAGCTGACGGCAGCCCTACTTGACTTGACTGTGGAATGCTCCCCTTCGATATGGCCATTTTGTTGAAGTACATTCAGCGTGACTGCTGTGTAAGCTGCTGCTGCATACTAGGGTGGTGACAATGACGTGGCACTGATGACTGCTGAAATCCATGACAAGCTGCCCAGCTTTGGGTCTGCACTAAAAGGCTAGGCAAGATAGAAATACTCTGACACTGCAAGTTCAGTATGATGCAGCAAAGTGCAAAATAGCAAGACAGTGTTGCTGTGAACATCCATATAAACGTAAAGTGAGTGTATGCTGAGAGAGCAAGCTAAGAGTCCTGACTGGCACACCATTGCAATTCATGAGAATGGGTACCTGCCTCTCTTTCAAAGTGGCTTGGCAGCAGCATTGCAATGAATGATGTTGGTAAGCTGCAAAGTGCAAAACTGAAGTGCTGAGCTGAATTACAAGTGAGTCAGAGATATGCCATGAAGCTGTAACGATGCTGGCATTTGCCCAGGCTTGCTGAGGTGGTGGTATAGGAGTAATGTCACTGGACTCGGAATCCAGAACACCAGGCAACGTTCTATGGACATGGATTCAAAGTTGAACCATGAAAGATGAAACCCATTGGGTTCACCAATACTCTTTAAGAAAGGAAGTCTGCCATCCTTCCCTGTCTGGCCTACATGTGATTCCAGACCCACAGCAATGTGGTTGACTCTTAATTGCCATTTGGGCAATTAAGGATGGCAATAAATGCTGGCCTAGCAAGTGATGCCCACATCCTGTGAATGAATAAAAACGCTAGAGAATGCATGGGGATGAACACCAGAGGTTGTAGGATATAAATTTGAATGCAATCATAGAATTCATATGTAGATGGGGTAAAGTTTAATTTTATCACCTATAGTGTACAAAACACATACCAAGTTCCTGAGTTTTACCGAGATTTAAAATTATGACACAAATGTAAAATGCTGTTTATAGTTTCTTCTTACACGCAAGTGATTCTTGGTTCCTTATTTCTCTAAAGCCAGTATTATATCAGAAACTTGAATACTATCACCATATCCAGGATACCCTTTGATCACTGCTGGATTAGATACAAGAAAAGTCTATGACATGTAAAAGCAAACAGTTTAGAAATGCCCTCCAACCACTCCAACGTACTGTCTTATTTTGATTATCAATCATAAAAGTGTTTCTTTGAGGACTCAAAATACATTTTAAATAAAGTCAGCCACGTGGATGAAAGATGTTGTTTGTTACTGCCCAAGGAGGGTGCTTTGAGATTTTGGAGAGTGCTGGCCAAGATGAAGGCCCATAGATGCGGTGATGAGTTGGAACTGCCGGGTACCTGCCCAGATTTTCATGTTAGGAACTGTTGTCATCTAGTATCCATCCTTTTGCATGGAAAATAGCATACTGTGTATAAATATGATGAGGGTCAATAATGATCAGATCTTAATGCATGCAAATCGCCCTGTTGGCACTCACATTCATGTCTTGACCATAAAACCTTTGGCTGCAAATCAAACTTTTTCACATTGAAAATCTTATTTTTTTGAACATAGGTTTTCCCAACTGACTTGCTGTTACCAATGTTATTCAAGGGTTGGGAAGATTTTGCCCATGGTCTTGAAGTGTACACATATACTAGACTGAGAAATAATTGTCGCAATGCTAGAAACTGATGTGCCTGTACTCTGATGTTTGAAGACATGAGGAATCTTAGAACATCCAAGCTAATAAATATCTTGAAGAGACATGAAATTGCACAAGGATCAGGTGAGTGAGATAGATATAAATGGAAATATGTAGAAAGTAGGTTCTCTTATAAAACATGTGGATATGTATAGAGTGTATTAAGACCATAAGACAAAGGAACGGAAGTAAGGCCATTCAGCCCATCGAGTCCACTCCGCCATTCAATCATGACTGATGGGCATTTCAACTCCACCTCCCCGCATTCTCCCCGTAGCCCTTAATTCCTTGTGACATCAAGAATTTATCAATTTCTGCCTTGAAGACATTTAGCGTCCCAGCCTCCACTGCACTCTGTGGCAATGAATTCCACAGGCCCACCACTCTCTGGCTGAAGAAATGTCTCCGCATTTCTGTTCTGAATTTACCCCCTCTAATTCTAAGGCTATGTCCACGGGTCCTAGTCTCCTCGCCTAACGGAAACAATTTCCTAGCGCCCACCCCCTCCAAGCCATGTATAGCTTTCCTGTGATTGTAATGGTTCACTCTAACTTTCAAAATGTGTGATGTGAGGATGCTCTGCTCACCCTCACCTCTAGATGCTGCTGCCTGCCTGGGGTTTGTCTGCTCACCCTCTCCTCTAGATGCTGCTGCCTGCCTGGGGTTTGTCTGCTCACCCTCTCCTCTAGATGCTGCTGCCTGCCTGGGGTTTGTCTGCTCACCCTCTCCTCTAGATGCTGCTGCCTGCCTGGGGTTTGTCTGCTCACCCTCTCCTCTAGATGCTGCTGCCTGCCTGGGGTTTGTCTGCTCACCCTCTCCTCTAGATGCTGCTGCCTGCCTGGGGTTTGTCTGCTCACCCTCTCCTCTAGATGCTGCTGCCTGCCTGGGGTTTGTCTGCTCACCCTC
>NW_025213257.1:30394-31747 GCF_004010195.1 Chiloscyllium plagiosum
GCAAAGAAGGTTTACCAGGATGCTGCCTGGACTGGACGGCTTGCCTTATGAAGAAAGGCCGAATAAGCTCGGACTTTTCTCTCTGGAGAGAAGGAGGAAAAGAGGACACGTGATCGAGGTGTACAAGATAATGAGAGGAGTAGATGGTCAATAGCCAGAGACTTTTCCCCAGGGCAAGATTGACTGATATGAGGAGTCATAGTTTGAAGGTATTAGGAGGAAGGTATAAAGGAGACGTCAGAGGTAGGTCTTTTACGCAGAGAGTTGTGAAAGCATGGAATGCGTTGCCAGCTGTGGTGGTGGAAGCAAAGTCATTGGGGACATTTCAGCGACTGTTGGACATGCACATGAGGGGTGCGTAGGTTAAGTTATTATAATTTACATTAGGACTAAACCTCGGCACAACATCGTGGGCCAAAGGGCCTGTTCTGTGCTGTACTTTTCTATGTTCTATGTTCTATGTTCTATTAACACTCCCCAATGCTCTATCAATGCCCTGATTTGTCTACAGAATGCAGCAGCTAGCATTTTTTCTAAATTAAACTCCATTTGCTATTCCGCCCATCTGGTCAAGATGCCATTGTACACTTCGATATCCTTCTTCAGTCTACTAGAATCTTGGAGTCTTACAGCATGAAAACAGATCCATTACATCCATGATGACTAGATATCCTAAACTAACCTAGTCCCATTGCCAGCACTTGGCCCATATTACTCCGATCCTCTCCTATTTATGTGCTTATCCAAATACCTTTTAAATGTTTCAATTGTACCAGCCTCCACTACTTTCTCTGTCAGTTCATTTCACTCTACCATCAGTTTTGGGGTCATCTGCAAACTTATTAACGATACTTCCCATATTCTCATCCAAATAATTTATCTAAATGACAAAAACCAGTGGACTCAGCACCAGTCCTTGTGGCACACCACTGGTGACAGGACTCCAGTCTGAAAAATATCCCTTTAATACTACCTTCTGTATCCTAACGTCAAGCCATTTTTGTATCAAATTGGCTAGATCTCCCTGAATCCCATATCATCTCACTTTACTATTTAGCCTAACCATGCAGTACCTTTAAAAAGACCTTCCTAAAGCCCATGCAGACAACATCTACTGCTCTGCCCTCATCCATCCTCTTGGGGTTACATCTTCAAAATTCCAGTTTGTGAAACACAATTTCCCACTCACAAAGCCATGCTGACTATCTCTAATCAGTTCTTGCCTTTTCAAATGCATACAAATCCTATCTCCGAGAATCCCCTCCAACAATGTACCCATCACTGACGTCAGGCTCACTTGTCTGAGGTTCCCTGGATTTTCCTTGCAGCCTTTCTTTAATAAAGGCACACCAC
>NW_025213258.1:0-18170 GCF_004010195.1 Chiloscyllium plagiosum
AATGAGGTAAATGATACAGGAATAGTGCAGGGTCATGACAATGCGGTAGATGTTACAGGAATAGTGCAGAGTTATAACAATGAGGTAAATGATACAGGAATAGTGCAGGGTTATAACAATGAGATAAATTATACAGCAATAGTGCAGGGTCATGACAATGCGGTAGATGTTACAGGAATAGTGCAGTGTTATAACAATGAGGTAAATGATTCAGGAATAGTGCAGGGTTGTAACAATGAGGTAAATGATACAGGAATAGTGCAGGGTTATAACAATGAGGTGAATGATACAGGAATAGTGCAGGGTTATAACAATGAGGTAAATGATACAGGAATAGTGCAGGGTTATAACAATGAGGGAAATGATACAGGAATAGTGCAGGGTTATAACATTGAGGTGAATCATACAGGAGTAGTGCAGGGTTATAACAATGAGGTGAATGATACAGGAATAGTGCAGGGTTGTAACAATGAGGTAAATGTTACAGGAATAGTGCAGGGTTATAACAATGAGGTGAATGATACAGGAGTAGTGCAGGGTTGTCACAATGAGGTAATGTTCAGCCATGATCTGGAATAAGGAGTAGGCTGCAGTGGCTGAATGGTCTGTTCCAGCATGAATGTTTTCCTGTTTCTAGCATTTGCCTGTTTATGTTCAGAAGCAGCTAGATCCTGCTGGGAATTCCTTGTTTTTGGTAATGTGGTCACTTAGGAGACAGTGACCTGAAGCTGCCCACTGTTAAACTCCTGATAGCCTCTTGGTAAAGGATGAAACCAAAACTCGTCCTTACTCTGCTTAGATTTATTTATCAATCTAAACATTTAGAATCAATCTAAACATCATGCCATAGACAGAGAACACACGGGGCTAACACCTTTTACATATTGTTTAGCTGTCACCCATTGTTACTGTTAACCTGAGAATGCTACTTTTAAAAAAAAGTCTTGTGATTTACACATGAAAGAAGTGAAACTGTCATGGTATTTGAACAGATGAAAGGCTCAACAAACATTCATGGCATTATTCAATGTATAATTTCAGTTACATCACACTGTAAATTTTTGCTATAAATTCTGTGTCTTACAATTGTATACTCCACAACCACCTGATGAAGGAGCAGTGCTCAGAAAGCTAGTGCTTCCAATTTAACCTGTTGTTGATGTTGTCTGATTTTTAACTTTGTACACCCCAGTCCAACACTGGCATCTCCAAATTATAGATTTATTTATAAGATGAACTGTCACAGGTAAAGGGCTCCTAACTTGACCAGTCCCCACCCCGTGATAGTAGTTGTTTCTTTACATTTGCTCAAGTGACAATAAAATGAATGCCGTCTGTCTGCATGCAGTTCACCTCTTTGATGCTATACCAAATGGGCTGCTGTGGGACAGTGGGAGTATCTGAACCAGAAGGCCTGGGTTCAAGTCCCACCCATGTCTTTACCAAAACGAGTGGTATTGTAGACTAGGTAAAAACAAAGGCTGCAGATGCTGGAACCCAGAGTCAAGATTAGAGTGGTGCTGGAAAAGCATAGCAGGTCAGGCAGCATCCGAGGAGCAGGAAAATCAACGTTTCGGGCAACAGCCCTTCATCAGGAATAAAGCCTCTATTCCCGATGAAGGGCTTTTGCCCGAAATGTTGATTTTCCTGCTCCTCGGATGCTGCCTGACCTGCTGTGCTTTTCCAGCACCACTCTAATCTAGGTATTGTAGACCAGACCAAATCCCTTTCAAGTATAGCCAGGAGATAGCCTAGAGCCTAACTTTGATTGTATTTAATGGCAAGTGTAAGGTCCAGATTTAATTCAATTGGATACTAATCCCTTCTTTAAGAAAAAACATACTTTATTCATATCCTACAGTTAAAATACAAACAGAAGAACGAAGAACTTTAACTCTATTGGAAAAGTTAATAGAATAATAGATTATTTAACTACCCCAGCAACTGTTCCAATATAGGAATATCCCATTAGCAAAAGCAAATTCAGTAAAATAGATTGTCTCACGTGCAATTCTAGCAGCAGGAAGAGAACCCCAGCTCTTAGCTGTAACAGAGAAAGGAATAAGAGCTTCCACATCCAACTTCAAGACCCCAGCAACTGCTGAAAACTAAATCTAAAATCCTGGCTCAATGGGAGCCTGACACCACCATTCAGGCTGCTTTAAAGAAAAAGAAGGTTTCACAAGTTGTTTACTCTAATGTCTGAGAGCAGACTGCTTGGCAGCTCTGTCTCAGCCTTTCTGCAGAAAAAAAACTGGACAAAATCCATCTCTTAAAGCCACAGTATCGTCACCATGGAGACAGAGCAGGGTTCGAATTGGATAAGGCCGAAGTGTTGGATAGACTGTCAGCGCTTCAGGTTGTCAAGACACCAGGACCAGACGAGGGGCATCCAAGGAGTTTGAAGGAAGTGAGAGTGGAAATTGTAGGGACATTGACCAGAATCTTTGAGCCTTCCCTGGAGTCAGTGGGAGGTACCAGCAATCTGGAAATTGCAGATTACAGCCTGGTTCAAGAAATGTTGTAAAAATAAGCCCAGCAATTACTAACCAATCAGTTTAACATCAGTGATGGGGAAACTTCTAGAGGCAACTATTTGGGATAGAGTGAGTAGTTCTATGGAAAGAAGTGGGATTGTTAGGAAGAGTCAACATGGATTTCTAAAGAAGAATCATATTGAACCAACTTGCTGGAGTTTTTTGAAGAGATAATGGAAAGGATTGTTGAAGGTGATGTTGTTGATGTAGTTTCACTAATGTCCCTTTAGGGGAGGAAACCTCCATCCTTACCAGTCTGGCCTGCATGTGACTCCAGACCCACAACAATGTGGCTGACAGTTAACTGCGCTCTGGGCAATTAGGGATGGGCAATAAATGCTGGCCTAGCCAGTGACACCCTCATCCTGTGAATGAAACAAAAATTGTGGTGCACATGGATTTCCAGAAAGTGTTTGATACAGTACCACACAACAGGCTTGTGAGGAAAGTTCCAGGTCATGGTCTAAAAGGGGCAGTAACAGCATGGATACAGAATTCTCTAAGTGATAGGACACAGAGAGCAATGGCCAATGGATGTGTTTCAGGCTGCAGGAAGGTTTCCAGTGGAATTGTCCAGGGGTCCGTATTGGGACCCTTACTGACAGACATTCATGATCTGGATCTTGGTGTGCAGGGGGCAGTTTCAAAGTTTGCAAATATTGTAAACTGTGAGGAAGACAGTGTGGAACTCCAATAGGACACTGACAAGTTGGTGGAGTGGCCGGATACGTAGCAGATGTAGAGAAGTATGGTGACACATTTTGATCAGAAGAACAGTGAAAGACGATGTAAAATTAAGAGTTCTAAAGGAAACGCAGGAGCAGAGGGAGCTGGGTGCATAGAATAGGGCGAGAGAGCAGTAAAGCATACAGTATTCTCAGGTATAGAGTACAAAGGCAAGGAGGTAATGTTGAACTTATACACTTGTTAGACCCCAGCTGGAATGTTGTGTACAGTTGTGGATGTCATATTATAAGAAAGATGTGAACATGTTGGAGAGAGTGTGGGAGGAATTGACAAGAACAGGTCTAAGAATGAGAAGGGTCAGCGATGAGGAGGGATTGAAGGAGTTGGGACTGGTCTTCTTCAAGAGAAGAAGCTGAGAGGAAATTTGTTCGAGGTTTTCAGAATCATGAATGAGCTGGATAGAGTAGATCAGGAGAAACTATTCCCACTCGTAAAAAAAAACACAAACAAGAGAAGCGTAAGATTTTAAGTGCTGTGCAAAAGTAGGAAGGGTGATGTAAGGGGAAAACTTTTCATACAGCGAGTGGTTTGAGTTTGGAATGTACTGCCTGGAAATGGCAGAGGAGGCAGGTTCATTTGGGGCATTTGAGAGGGGCATCAGATGATTCTTTGTATGAAACTATGGGGTAAAGCATGTGTTTGGCACTAGGTAATGATGGTCATTTAACAAGTTGGCGAGGGTACAATGGACCAAATGGTCCCTCTCTGTGCTGTGCCATCTGTGTCTCTGTCATCCTCAGGTATACCATGGCATGTCTGAACAGGCAGAACTAAAAATATCGACAATTAATGCCCACACAGAGGGTAAACTGATTTATATGCAACTTAGTTTATCCTGCTTTGTAAACCTTTCTTTTCAAGAAAAATAAAGACTGTTTGGCCAACGAGAGCAGTGAAGTGGAAATTTAATAGATTCACAGACAATTTTAGTTTTATAAGAAATTTGTTCCTCAGCAGCATCAAGTTAAATTAACCTTGATGGTTTCAATTATTTAGTTTAATTTTTAAATTCGTTATTGTTATGAAAATGTGATTGGCTTAAATGAAAAAATAAGTCAAATATGTCAGTTCAGAAATGACACTTCTGAAGATATTTTAACTCGGTCTCACTCCCTACGTGATGCTGGCTCTGCTGTTGTGTCTGCACCAATTCTGCAATGCATCAATAATATTCTGGGTTATCTAGGTGTGAGCAATCTGCAACACGATGAAATATTGGACCAGGTCTTCTGCTGCTCATCATCATTGGAAACATTTGTTCTTATTACCATTTGTAACAGTACCAGAATATCTCGAGCTGACTGACAGGAGTATCTGAAGGTTGTGTTCATAGAAACACAGAAACTAGGAGCATGAGTAGGCCCTTCAGCCCATCGAGCCTGCTCCACTATTCATTATGATCACAGCTGATCAGCCAACTCAGTCCCTTTTCCTGCTTTCTCCCCCCAACCCCCCCAACTTTTGATGCCTTTGTCCCTAAGAACTATCTCTAACTCCTTTGTGAAACCATTCAGTGTTTTGGTCTCAACCTCTTTCTGTGGCAGAGAATTGCCCAGGCTCCCCACCGTCTGGGTGAAGACATTTCTCCTCATCTCAGTCCAAAGTAGCCTACCCTATATCCTTAGACTGTGATGCCTGGGTCTCAACTGTTCGGTCATCAGGAACATCCTTCATCAAGGGGACACTTACTGAGAGAGCTGCTGGGTCTTGTGAGTGTGTAAATGTGACCCTCTACTCACACTAGTATTGACACAGATTTATTAATGATGGATCCCGGTGTACAGCTTGCTGAGCAGGTTTGTTTGGAGTATCAAAAGACACAATTGCAAGTCCAACACTCTGTCAACACCTCAGTACAGACAGCTCTCCTCCTCCCACCACTCCACCACCAGTATTACCCCTTTATCCCCTTGTTCTACGATACCTTCAATCTCTAATCTCCAACCCTTCCTTTGGGTTCCACTTGCTCTTTGCCCTTTTCCAACTTACAATGGCCCCTTCACAGTTCCTCTGCAAATCCAAAGAGGAGTCAAACTGGACTTGAACTGTTAACTCTGATCCTCTCTCTCCACAGATGCTGCCAGACTTGCTGAGTATCTCCAACGTTGTCTGTGTTTGTATTGCTGAGGGCAGCAATGTTTTTGAAGACCCAGACAGCATCATTCACCTTCACGTTATTGCTGACTGTACAGGCCAGACTCCAGTCTAATGCACTGATTAACATTTCATTAGGTCAGCTGCTGTATGTTGATTTCTTCAGACCCATCTCAGCAAGGTTGCCTTGACCTTTATCATGGATTGCAGAATTTTAAACAGAATTAGAGTTTGTTGCAAGTTGAAGTTGAGTTTTCACAATTTTCTGCCTTTGTTGTAACATCACGTTGGAAGCAGAGGTTTCCTCATGCCATTGTGAGGAATTAATCATCACAGGAAGGTTCACCTTAATCCCTGGGTCTTCAGGGAGGCATTCAAATTCAGCAGGTTCTTTCAGGCACATGACCACAAAAGGTATGTTTTGAAAACCTTAAATCTAATTGTGGCACTAATTTCTGAGCAATCTCACTCATATACACCAGAATAACAAGAAAATAGTGTTTATGTTCATTTTAAAGGTAAAGGTAGGATTGAGTTACTCAAACGTGGTGAATTCACATTGTGGTTAACAAATCAGTTATTTTCAGCTGTCTCACATATTGCTGAATGAAATAGAAGGGACAGACCCTTCACCCAGCCTGCTGTTCAATAAGACCCTTCACCCAGCCTGCCGTTCAATAAGATCATTGCTGATCTGATTGCTTCCGATTTCTGTCTACCCCCAATGACCCCATCATCTCCTTGTTCATCAAGAATATGTCGACTTCCACTTTAAAAATATTCAGAGACTCTACTTCCCATTCTTCAGGAAGAGAAATCCAAAGACTCATGACCCTCTGTGAGCAAACCTTTTGTTTAATTCACTCACTGAGATGTGGGCGTCACTCCCTGGCCCAGCGTTTATTATCTATTTCAGTTCCAAAGAAGGGTCACCGAATCTGAAATATTAACTTGATTTCTCTCCACAGATGCTGTCAGACCTATAGGGCTTCTCCAGCAATTGCTGTTTTTATTTTTGACCTTTTGTGATGCATGTTGTGGACTGGTTGGACTGGAGGGTCTGTTTCTGTGTTGTGTGACTCTATGATACCCAGATCCCTCTGCCTCCCAGAGATCTCTCAGATGGGTGGCATGGTGGTTAGCACTGCTGCCTCACAGCACCAGAGACCCGGGTTCAATTCCCACCTCAGGCAACTGTTTGTGTGGAGTTTGCACATTCTCACTGTGTCTGCGTGGGTTTGTTCCAGTTTCCTCCCACAGTCCAAAAATGTGCAGGTCAGGTGAATTGGCCATGCTAAATTGCCTGTAGTGTTAGGTGAAAAGGTAAATGTAGGGGAGTGGGTTTGGGTGGGTTGCGCTTCGGCAGGTCAGTGTGGACTTGTTGGGCTGAAGGGCCTGTTTCCACAATGTAAGTAAGTAAACTAATCTGCAAAATCTCACCGTTTGGTTAATGTGCTTCTTTTTTATACTTCCTGCCAAACTGGACAAATTTACATTTTCCCACTTTGTACATCATTTGTCAGATCTTTTCCCAATCACTTTGCCTATCAATGTCTTTTTTGTGTCCTCCTTACAATTTACAATTTACAACCTTCCGATAATGCCTTATTTTTAATTCAGTGGAGATAAATCTGAGAAAATCTAACACAAATGAGATTCAGTGACATCCAGTTAATGGAGCAATGTGCCAATGCTTGGTTTGGCTGTGTTTTTAATTACTGAGTAAACTCATCAATATGGTGAGGGAATGACAATGAGAATGTTTTCTTCATCAAACAGCAACATGGACAATAATTTACTGATCATTACTTGACACCCATCCCAGTATCTGCATGGGTATCCCATTGATAGCCATCTTGGCAACATTGCTAATGGGCATTTAATACCTTATATCTTTTGTCAGAGTAAGTGGAACTTGCAAAATATGGAAAAAAATAGATTGAAAAGGTGGCAGAAATGGATGTTAAAAGGTCGGGGGGTCTGAATTTGGATTGCACGAAGATGGGGAAAGGAGTTGTGGATTAAATTGGGTTGTTATTTCAAAGAGCCAGCACAGTGATGACAAGAGAATGGTCTTCTGTATCATACGATTCTAGGACTCCAACATTTTGCACAGTGACTGGATGTGAAATTGTCTTCACTTACTGCAAATTACATCAGTGAAATCCAGAGCAAATATCTATCCTTCTACTAAAAACAATGCAACGATATAGTGAATGAATCAATTATCTCTTCAAAAGGCGCACAAGCTGAAGGGCCAAGTAGCCAACTGCTGCCCGTGTGAGGAATCTAATGCCAGGGTCAGGATTAGGAACCAATGTTTCCATTTGAGAGGAAAGATTCCTTTGAAAATTCATAATTTATCAATATCAACTCATGGAAATAAAGTCAAAGTAATTATTATGTGATCTTAATTGAACAGAAAATAAAAGTTCAAAATTCGCTAAAGTAAAATTCAGAGAATAAATTAACGAATAGAGCATTGGGGCGGTGCGGTGGCACAGTGGTTAGCACTGTTGCCTCACAGCGCCAGGGACCTGGGTTCAATTCCACCCTCGGGTGACTGTCTGTGTGGAGTCTGCACATTCTCCCCATGTCTGCGTGGGTTTGCTCCTGTTTCCTCCCACAGTCCAAAGATGTGCAGTTTAGGTGGATTGGCCATGCTAAATTGCCCATTGTATTTAGGGATGTGTAGGTTATGTGCATTAGTCAGGGGTAAATGTAGAGTAATAGGGGAGGGGAATGAGACTGGGTGGGTTACTCTTCAGAGGGCTGATGTGGACTTGTTGGGCCAAATGGCCTGTTTCCATACTGCAGGCATTCTGTGAGAACAGATTGTAAGAAGTTAGATAGCACTTGGAATACAGAAACGCCTAGAAATGAAGACAGTTATCTGGTTAGACTCCGGTCAAATTATGTTCTCAAGACTCGCAATTATATTGTCGGTGAGTGGTGTAATGTTTTTTATTCAGCTATACAGAATAAATGCATAACCTTACATCCTGTCCTTGCTAAATCAATATTCTAGTAAGGTAAAGGTAAAGTTGGTACAATCCCAGAGGAGCATGGGGCTGCTCTCTCATTAGTGAGAGATAACTGGTGGGGGTTTAACCTGAGGGTCACCGTGCCTCAGGCAAGGGGAGAGGTTGAGACGGAGAGTCCTTCATGGTAAAATCAGTCGGTGTGTAAAGTGTGTGACAGGACACACTTTCTTCCATCCTACGCACATTACATGTCAGAGATGTTAGAGAATTTGCACCACAAAACAATTCTTCAGAAATGAGTTGCTCAGTTTTAATTAAGATTGTCCAGTTATGTCTAATGTTGAGACTGAGGAGTTGGCGTTGTCCATTTGAACACGCAGTCGGAAGAAGATTGTTGAGATCAGGTGACTGCCTTCTTGAACCGCTGCAGCCCATGTGCTGTGGGTAGATCCACAATGCCCCAAGGGAGGGAATTCCAGGATTTTGACCCAGTGACACTGAAGGAACAGCAATATATTTCCAAGTCAGGGTGATTAGATTAGATTAGATTACTTACAGTGTGGAAACAGGCCCTTCGGCCCAACAAGTCTGACACTGAAGGAACAGCAATATATTTCCAAGTCAGGGTGGTGAGTGGCTTGGAGGTGAACTTGCAGAGGGTGGTGTTCCCATGTATCTGCTGCCCTTGTCCTTCTAACTGGAAGTGGTTGTGGGTTTGGAAGGTGTTGTCTGAGAATCTTTGGTGAATTTCTGCAGTGCATCTTATAGATGGTACGCACTGCTGCTACTGAGCGTCGGTGGTGGAGGGAGTGGGTGTTTGTGGATGTGGTACCAGTCAAGCGGCTGCTTTGTCCTGGATGTGTTGAGCTTCTTGAGTGTTGTTGGGGCTGCCCCCATCCAGGCAAGTAGGGAGTATTCCATCACACTCCTGGCTTGTACCTTGTGGACAGACTTTGGGGAGTTGGGAGGTGAGTTACTCACTACAGTATTCCCAGTCAGTATTCTCTGACCTGCTTTTGTAGCCACTGTGTTTCTGTTACAAGTCAGTTGAGTTTCTGGTCAATGGTAATGATGGTGGTGTTGATGATGGGGAATTCAGTAACACCATTGAATGTCAAGGGCCTGGTCGTTAGATTCTCTCTTTTTGCAGATGGCCAATGCTTGGTATTTGTGTGATGTAAATGTTACTTGCCACCTGTGAACCCAAGCCTGGATGTTGCTCAAGTCTTATTGCATTTGATTTGAACAGAAGGATTTGCAAATGTTACTTTACATCAGTGAACATCCCCATTTCTGACCTTATGATGGAGGGAAGGGTTCAGCCATATCCCTCCTTTAGGCTATTTGGATTCCCTTTGTCCTCTGTCCTTGGTGCTGGAGGAGGTTGGAAAGATAGGGAGGGATGTGGATATGAGGGATTTGAAAACACAGTTGCGAATTTGCAGCTAGTTACAGCACGTTTGGATTTCTCATTTTCCTGTTGTGCGCAGAGATATCTTTCGAAAATCAGTGGGGAACTTAGTCAAAACACCCACTGACACGAATGAAGGTTCTCGCTGACTGTGTGTCAGGAAATTTGCAAAATAAATACAGTATCTGAACTTTCCCATCAACGCACTGCCTCACTGGATTTACTCTGAGCACTGACCTCTCTCTCTCTCTGTCTCTCTGCTTGCACAGAGGCAGGGAATCAGAAATGTCTCTCTGTGTAATGCTATTTCGTGAATTAAATGAGGGGCTTTGTTCTGTTTTGTAATTGCTAAACTTCCATAACACCATACCAGGGAGAGGGATACAAACTCACTGAAAGGATTTTTGGTATTATCCACACGGAAGGCTTGGAGCAGGAGCTGCTACAGAGCTCTCGCTGTTTTGGCTGTTTGGTGTCAATCACCTCCTGGGCCATGCCTGGAATCAGTAGAAGTATGAGGAAGCTTTCCCAAGATCCCATGTTAGAAAGGTTCAAACCCTGTTTATAGATTTTCCACCTCAGGTCATATGTAGCTCAGCGCACTGTCTCAGGAACGATACCAATGTTAAAACCCATGAGTATAAACCTTGGAGCAGACAGGGCATCATCATGTTCCATTCTACTGTGCCAGGTTTAAGGTAGAGAGTGGAAGTTAATTCATTGACCGGAATTGTCAAGAATCTTAGTTGGGTCAATGAGAACAAGTTTGCTAACCTACGATCAGGCAGCACCTGGTCCATTTTGATGTGTCCCCACTCCCATTGGGACAATGATGTGGAAGAGTTTTGTCATTCAATTTCATAACAAAATATCAGGCATAAGGTCACCTTGTGCTGTAGTCAGGTGGGTCTGCCCTTTGGCATCACATGTCCATTGACAGACTGAAGAGGTCACAGGGGAGCTTGGTGGAAGTTGCTAAGCTCCACGGCTACAGCTGCAACACTGGGACCTGTCCAATGGCCTCTGAAGAGGGTGAAGGTCAAATGACTGATCTCCTAGTCCCTTCTCACAGCTCAGTGACTTCACCACTCACAATGCTCACCTCGTCAAGGATACAAATACACTGGAAACAGTTCACAGGACTGTCACTCGATTGATTCCAGAGATGAAAGGCTTGTTTTTTGAAGAGAGATTGAGCGGTTCAAGACGATACTTTGTACAATCTTCTATGTGGAGAAAGTGAGGACTGCAGATGCTGGAGATCAGAGCTGAAAATGTGTTGCTGGAAAAGCGCAGCAGGTCAGGCAGCATCCAGGGAACAGGAGAATCGACGTTTCGGGCATAAGCCCTTCTTCAGGATTGAGGAAAGTTCTTTCCTCATTCCTGAAGAAGGGCTTATGCCCGAAACGCCGACAATCGTCTATGTGCCTATCCAGCAGTCGCTTAAATGTCCCTAATGTCTATTCCCACCGCTGGCAGTGCATTCCACACACCCACCACTCTCTGTGTGAAGAACCTACATCTGACATCTCTCCTAAACTTTCCTACAATCAACTTAAAACTATGCCCCCTTGTGATAGACATTTCCGCCCTGGGAAAAAGTCTCTGGCTATCCACTCTATCGATGCCTCTCAGCATCTTGTACACCTCTATCAAGTCCCCTCTCATCCTTCTTCCCACCTGTGTGAAACACCTAGCTCCCTCAACTTCTCTCCATAAACCATGCCCTCGAGTCCAGGCAGCATCCTGGTAAATCTCCTCTGCACCCTCTCTAACACATTTTTCTTATAATGAAGTAACCAGAACTGAACACAATATTCCAAGTGCGGTCTAACCAGGTTTTGATAGAGCTGCAGCATAACCTCACGGCTCTTAAACTCAATCCCTCTGCTAATGAAAGCCAACACCATATGCCTTCTCCACAACCCTCACAACCTGAGTGTCAACTTTGAGGGATCTATGTATGTGGATCCCAAGATCCCTCTGTTCCTCCACACTGCCAAGAATCCTGCCTTTAACCCTGTAAGCTGCATTCAAATTCGACCTATCAAAGTGAATCACTTCACACTTTCCCAGGTTGAACTCCATCTGCCACTCCTCAGCCCAGTTCTGCACCCTGTCAATGTCCCGTTACAACCTACAACAGCCCTCCACACTATCCACAAATCCACCAACCTTCACATCAGCAGCAAAATTACTAACCCACCCTTCCACTTCCTCATCCATGTCATTTAAGAAAATCACAAAGAGCAGAGGTCCCAGAACCTACCAGTGCAGAACACCACTGGTCACCGAGCTCCAGGCTGAATACTTTCCATCTACCACCACCCTCTGTCTTCTATGGACCAGCCAATTCTGTATCCAGACAGACAGGTTTCCCTGTATCCCATGCATCCTAACTTTCTGAATGAGCCTACCATAGGAAACCTTATCAAACATCTTGCTAAAATCCATGTACACCACATCCACTGCTCTACCTTCATCCACGTGATTTGTCACATCCTGAAGGAATTCAGTAGAGTTTGTGAGGCATGACCTGCCCCTCACAAAGCCATGGTGACTATCTCTGATCAAGCTATGGTTTTCCAAGTAATCACAAATCCTGTCTCTCAGAATCCTCTCCAGTACTTTGCCCACCATTAATATAAGACTGACTTGTCTGTAATTCCCACGATTATCCCTATTCCCTTTCTTGAACAAGGGAATAACATTTGCCACCGTCCAATTATCTGGCACTACTCCAGTGGACAGTGAGGACACAAAGATCATCGCCCAAAGGCGCAGCCATCTCTTCCCTTGCTTCTTGTAAAAACCTCGGGTATATCCCAATTGGCCTGGGGGATTTGTCTATCCTTATGTTTTTCAAACTTTTCAGCACATCCTCCTTCCTAACATCAACCTGTTCCAGCACATCAGTCTGTTTCACTGTGTCCTCAGAAACATCAAGGTCCTACTCCGTAGTGAATACTGAAGCAAAGTATTCATTAAGGACCTCCCCTACTTGCTCCGACTCTAGGCACAAGCTTCCCCCCTATCCCTGCTCAGTCCTCCCCTCAGTCTGGCCATCTACTTGTTCCTCACATAAGTGTAGAATGCCTTAGGATTTTCCTTAAATCTACCCACGAAAGCTTTTTCAAGCCCTCTTCTAGTTCTCCTAAGTCTACTCTTCAGTTCCTTCCTGGCTACCTTGTAACCTTCTAGAGCCCTGTCAGATCTTTGCTCCCTCAGCCTTAAGTAAGCTTCCTTCTTCCACTCAACTAGATGTTCTACATCCCCTCATCATCCGAGGTTTCTTCACCCTACCATCCCTTCCTTGCCTCAGTGGGACAAACCTGTCCAGCACCATCATCAGGTGCTCCCTGAACAACCTCCACATTTCTGTCCTGCATTTCCCTGAGAACATCTGTTCCCAATTTAGATACTCCAGTTCCTGCCTAATAGCATTGTAATTCCCCCTTCCCCAATTAAATACTTTCCCTTACCATCTTCTCCTATCTCTCTCCGTGAGTCTAATAAAGGTCAGGGTGTTGTGATCAATGTCACCGAAATACTCTTCCACTGAGAGATCTGACACTTAACCTGGTTCATTGCCAAGCACCAAATCCAAAATGGCCTCCCCTCTAATCGGTCTATCTACATATTGAGTCAGGAATCAGGTTAAATTGCCCATAGTGTCTGGGGATGTGCAGGTTAGAGTGGATTGGCCATGGGGAATACAGTGTTGCGGTAATGGGGGGCTCTGGGTGGGTCGGTTTGGACTCAGTGGGCTGGGATTCTAGGATTCTATGACATAGAGTAAATTGGATTTAAGATGAAAGTATGTGTTATTCTGGATTGAGTGTCAATGTTTCTCTTTTGTAATGAAATATGGATAAGATTGGACTGAGGGCAGGAATCGCTTAGTGATAATGCCGATGGGAGAATGTGAATCTGCCGATGCTGGAGGTCAAAGTCGAGAGTGTGGTGCTAGCAAAGTACAGCAGGTCGGGCAGCATCTGAGGAACAGGAATCCTGATGAAGGGCTTATGCCTGAATCACCAATTCTCCTGCTCCTCGGATGCTGCCTGACCTGCTGTGCTTTTCCAGCACCACACTCTCGATAATGCCAATGGAATGAAAGATTGGTGCATGGCTCCTGTTAAGTGATGTATGATGAGGTTGGCCAACAACCTAGCACTGAGCTGATTACCATGTAGTTACCACGTTGTCAGGTGGGACCGTGAACTGTTCAAAGCTCAGTTAAAAACTGAAAGAACTACAGATGCTGGAAATCTGAAACGAAAACATAAATCTGCTGCCAGACCTGCTGAGCTTTTTCAGCAATTTCTGTTTTTGTTTGAAGTTCAGTTTTTCATTCAGATTATCAGAAAAACTCAGTTGCTAAATATTGTTGGCTATCTCTTGACAATGATTACATTTATCCACAGGAGGACGAGGAGGTTTTCATCCCCATCCTTCATCTAATGTTGAAAAATGTATCTGCCTTCCCATTGTTACTCAAGAGATTACAAATGCTTGACCTTAAATACTGAAGGACTATTCTGAGACGAGGCAGAAATGCCAATGAATTTTGGTTAGAATACAGTCCTGACAGAGGTACAAATGGTGGGGAAATGAGAACCTTGCACTGATGCAACACCATTTGTGACCTCCAGTTCTGCCAGAGTGGTTGCAGCCAGTGAAATACGTACAAACTATCATTCTTTGAAAGTAGGAAACAAGGCAAACGATTTGTACAAAGCAAACTACCCCAAGCGACTATATCCTGGTATTTGATCAGATCCTGTCTGCTTTTAGCAAGGTTAGATTGCGATTAAACATTGACCAGACCACTGGGACACCTACCTGCCTCTCTCTGAGAAGAGCGCTGGGAGATTTTTTAAAGTCCATCGGAGAGAGCACGTAGAATCTGAAATGAGAGTTATCTGAAAGCCTGAGGGGTATCTCCAAGTAAGTCACAATGTGCCAGATTGTCCCCCTGAAACTTTTTGTGTTCTGAAGCCACAATCTGCTCCAAACAGTGATACCGACTGAGCCAAGAGCACAGTCACAAAGCCAACATCGAATCCCTACAATGGAGATCGAGGCCATTCAGCCCATTGAGTCTGCACGGAATCTCTGAAGGTTATCCTACTCCATCCTTGTAATCCCCTTCATTTCCCGTGGCTAACCCACTTAGCTTGCACATCCCTGAACACTATGGGTAATTTAGCGTGGCCAACCAACCCTAACCTGCACATCTTTCAACTGTGGGAGGAAGCAGGAGCACCCAGGGGAAACCCATGTGGACAGGTGTGTTCCCTCCTATTTGGGGAACACTTCAGCGGTTTGGGACATTTGATCTCGGAACTTTGTGTGACTTCAGGACAGGCACCAACACAGAGTGGCCGAGCAGAGGCTGATAGCCAAGTTCGGTCCCCATGTCAATGGCCTCAACCGGGACCTTGGGTTCATGTCACACTGCAGGTGACCTCACTGCATAATACACTCTCTCTCAGGCACATGCACACGCACTCAGACATGCTCACACACACACCCCACGCTCACATCCATGCACATACCCTCTCACAGGCTTATACTCCATCACACCCACACAAGCACTTTATCAAGCTTTCACACATGCAAAGATGCACTCTCTCATGTGCACTTACGCACTCACATGCACACACTCACTCTCTCTCTCTCTTTCTCTCTCTCTCTCTCTCTCCTTCTCTCTCTCTTTCTACAACATGGCTCCTCTACATCATGGCTACCATCTTAAACATGTTCGACTCTGCAAAGAATCTAGAATAGAGTTGAGCACCACTCAACTTTAACTCATTTCCAACTCATTTCCATGGTAACATGCTGCAGTGACAGAGAAGGTTGACTCATTTACCTGGTTCCTGACCCACAAGCGAGCAAGATGGTGCCATAAGCAATCTTGCAAGGCTGGATTTATTTTGATTTTTAATTTCAGAATGAAAAGTTAAAACAAAAGACCTACAGGTACTGAACAACTTGAATGGAAACAGTCAGTTTGCTGAATTTTAATTTTAAAAAGAGGCTCAAACCATCTGTGATGAGTGAATGAGGTGGAAATGATTGTACAACATTTTAGCTTCTCCAAAGCATATCAGCGCTGCATAAGTATGTAAGAAATGTTGGGTGTGAGAAATTGGAGTCAAGATTTAAAATTGTCTGTACATTGAATACCCTCCAATTTACTGTGGCCTTCAACACCATTAACTCTTTGTGGTGGTGATTTCATTCATTCTAATCGAAGAGCAGGGAATATGGAAATCTCTGTGGTGTGTCAGGAAATGAAGTTAATAATCTGCCTCCCCTTGGGGAAGCTGATAACTACATTTGCCACTGAACCAGAGAAAATACACAGAGTGACTATTCACCGAGTGCTCATTGTGAAGGTGACAGCCACCTGCAGTCACATAGACTATACTCAGTGCCATGAGGCTTTGGAGCAAGAAACACACTGTGTGTCGAGGGAAATTCTCGCTGTTCAACAACCTGGGTTCCCATTTACAGTGACAGAGGCTACTGTCTGTTTCAGTTATTGACACTCAATAATATTACTGAGTTGTGGAATATTTGAATCTGCATGTGCAGGTACAGAAACACGAAGTCTGGGACAATATTGGATGAACTATTTTTCAATGCTGCATCTATTGCCTTGGTATATCCAGGGCTTCTCTCAGGCTGTCTTTGAACAGAGTGCACTGTGCACATAGCGGAGATGAAGAAAGAGAGGTAGAAATTAATCCCATCTCTGTGAGATGGTCCATTTATCAAGGTAGCATAATTCCAGTAACTGTCAGAATAGAGTGGCTAATTAAGCATGTAGGATCATAAAGTAAAGGGCAAAGAAAGAAACGATAACTGGATATGTTTCCCTGGATCTTTGATGTTGATACGAGATGGTGCATTCAAGTCCGAGGCTAAAGAAAGAGTATTATTTTAAAGCAGCGTGAGATAATGTTCCCGAGAAAATCTGAAGTACCAGGGGAAATTTAGATGTGGCTTGTATGACCAGATGGTAATTTTTTGTGTGAAACTTTCCAGAATAGAATAAAGTAGCATGATGCTACTTTAACCACAGTCACATTGAGAACCATGTCTGTGTTTCTGTACGTGTGTGTGTGTGAGAGCAAGTGCCGGTGTCTATTTGTGTCTGTGAGTGACAGCGTATGTGTGTGTTTCTTGTGTGTATGTGACAGTATGTGAGTGTCAATGTCTGTGTGTGCATGTGTCAGTGTGTGTGTGAGACAATGTGTCAGCATGTGTGTATGTCGTTCTGTGTATATGTGGCTCTGTGCATGTTCTTTTCTGACTGCATTCAAAATTGTTGAAAATTTGCAATGTTTGAGAAGATTTGCAGCTCAGGTTGAGGTAGTGGATGAAAGTTTGCTCGCCGAGCTGGAAGAGTTGTTTTCAGACGTATCATCACCGTACTAGGTAACATGATCAGTGAGTCTCTGGTGAAGCACTGGTGTTAGTGACCCACTTTCTATTTATGTGTCTCGGTCTATTACGGTGGGTGATATCATTTCCAATTCTTTTTCTCAGAGGTTGGTAAATGGCATCCAAATCAATGTGTTTATTGATGGAGTTCGGTTTGAATGCCAGGCCCCTAGGAATTCCCATGCATATCTCTGTTTAGCCTTCCCAGGATGGATGTGTTGTCCCAGTTGAAGTTGTGTCCTTCTTTGTCTGCGTGTAAGGATACTAGTGATTGTGGGTCATGTCTGTTAGATTCCCTACAGTGTGGAAACAACAGCCCAACAAGTCCACACCGACCCTCCGAAGAGCAACCTACCCAGACCCATTCCCCTACATTCACCCCTGACTAATGCACCTAACACTATGGGCAATTTGGCATGGCCAATTCGCCTAACCTGCACCCGGAGGAAACCCACGCAGACACAGGGAGAATGTGCGAACTCTGCACAGACAGTTGCCCGAGGTGGGAATTGAACCCGGGTCCCTGGCACTGTTAGGCAACAGTGCTAACCACTGAGACACCGTGTCGCCCCTGGTGAGTAGTTGATGCTCATGTACCCTGATAGCTAGTTTTCTGCCTGTCTGTCCGATGTAGTGTTTGTTACAGTCCTTGAAGGGTATTTTGTAAATGGCATTCACTTTGCTGGTTGTTGGTGCATGGCCCTTTAGTTTCATCAGTAGCTGTTTCAGTCTGTTGGTCGGTTTGTGCACGCACATGCACTCACACATGCATGCATGCACCCCACTCATGCCCTGCATGCACTCTGTGTACGCCACACACACACACACACACACACTCACACACATACACTCACCTGCTCACCCGCACACGCGCACTCACACACACACACTCACACACACACACGCACACTCATCTGCTCACCCATGCACGTGCACTCA
>NW_025213258.1:18504-31748 GCF_004010195.1 Chiloscyllium plagiosum
CACCCACACACACGCACTTGCACACACACACGCTCACCCGCATACGTGCACTCACACCCGCACACGCGCACTCACACACACACACCTGCTCACCTGCACATGCACACTCACACACACACACCTGCTCACCTGCACATGCGCACTCACACACACACTCACCGCACATGCACACTCACACACACACACACTCACCCGCTCACCTGCACATGCGCACTCACACGCACTCACGCGCACACACACACGCACACTCACGCACACTCACCCGCTCACCCGCACACGCGCACATACACACACACCCACTCACCTGCACACGTGCACTCACACACACACTCACCCGCACACACGCACACACACTCACCTATTCACCCGCACATGCACACTCACACACACAAACAAAAAGGGACAAATTGCTGGAAAAGCTCAGCAGGTCTGGCAGCATCTGAAGAGAGAAATCAGAGTCAGCATTTCAGGTCAAGTGACCTGGAAATTCTGAGGAAGGGTCACTGAAGCCAAAGTGTTAACTCTGATTTCTCTCCTCAGATGCTGCCAGACCTGTTAAGCTTTTCCTGCAATCTGTCTGTTTTTGTTTCTGGTTTCCAGCACCGGTAGCTCTTTCGGTTTTTATCGTTTATTGCTCATCCTGAGCTGCCCTTGTGCTGAGTGGCTTGCGAGGCTATTTCAGATTATGAATGGATAAGCAGGCAAGGATCTGCATGACTAAATCTCAGGAAAGCGAGGAGGGATTGCTTGTAGAAAAAGCCAGCAGAGAAATGAAGGCTGAAGGTCAGCATGTAAATATTCTGCAGGACTTTACCTGAAGGACAGGAAGTGAGTCCAGTGTGGGGGAAAGGCAGTGCTCCAAGCACAGGGAGTACAGTCACTTTACCCACCAGCTAGGAAAGAACAAGCCGACAGAGACAGCAGGATGACAGAGGATGCAGACATCTCCCTCTATACAATCCAACAGGTCGCCATGGTAACCGGAGAGGTAATGATGGTTTGTGACTGTTCAAGTGATGACTGCAGAAGGACAGCATCAAGTGAACGGAAAGTGTCGGATCGACAGAGCTGCTCTATGCAGCGTCATGACCTTTTCAAATCGATGCAAAGTATCTCCAGCTGGTGACACTCAAATGAAGTCTTCCACGCTGGTGTTGAGACGAGCTGATGGAACTCATCCCAAGAGGATAAACAAAGGCAGGCTTTCAGTGCAATGGGAAGAATGAGAATCTGAAGTTCCACATAATGGACAAAAATCAAAATCCACACATCTCAGCTGAAGCAAGTTACAGCGTGAAATGTGTCTGAAGGGATTTGTGATTTCCACAGGCCACGAACCTTCTGACAGCTGGTGCTTACTCAGACGGTTATGAAGACATCTTCACAGATCGGGCACGTCTTTCTGCTGAGTGTCGTTTTTAATTGGATGGGAGGGTGCGATCAACTCGGGATCTACCGAGGAGGGTTCAAGCTGACTGGATGTCCGGTGGGAAAGATTGGATTATGGAGCTCGAATAGGAGGGAATAATCAAGATTGTGACAACTCCGACAAACTGGATTAACAGCAAAGGAACTCTGGAAAAAAGCTGGGAAACTGAGAGTGAGAATAGATCCAAAAGGATCTCAACCAACCTTCGAAGAGTTTTCACTTTCCTGAGCCAGCCAGTGAGGAAACATTGCCCACGCTGCCAAGTGAAAGGTCTTTACCCACCACCACCCTCCCACCCGGTGAAGGATGGTGGCTGGCAGCTGAAGCGAGATAAAAGCAACAGTTATCTAACTCCATTCTGGATTCCATTTGGAAGTTACACATGGCTACATGGTACCATTGGGCATTTCCACCATTCTGGAAGATCATCAAGACCATCAGCATGAGTCAGTGAGATCCTCCGAGAGTGAAAGCAACTGTCTATGATCCACTAGATCGCTGGGTGTAGAGAGACAATGGAGCAAGCCATCACAGAACACTATCAGAATCGGGAGTGACAGTTCAAGAGAGCTCACTAGATAAAGCTGAAGCTGAACAAGCAAATCTTCCTGGATTGAACACCACTGAAATCAAGGACATTAATCAGGAAGAAGACCTCCCTGGATCCTAACCCCATGTGAGCTCTCTCAGAGACACAGTGACCAACAGATGGGAAGCAAGGCAGGGACTTGTTGAGTTTGGAGCTATTTAGCAAACTACCTGCCTAACGTCTCCTCAGAGCGTGTTACTTTCTTTGTGGAGTTATTGTCAGGATGTGACATACAAGTAAGGGCAGCTGACATGCAGCTGAGAGAGCAGGCACAGTCCCCACTCAGTAATAGGCAACAAACTCTCAGCATTGATTACTCACCCACCCCCAAACTCTCCCACCCTGCCCCCAGCCCCTGCTTCCCACAATGTGCTCCTAGAACAACTCGCCAATCCTGGATATCCCAGAATTCACCGACACCCCTGGTGCCCACACTGTCTATAAACCCCCACCGTTGGCACGGATGGGCTCTGTCAGTCTGGAGCTGTCTTGCACGGTTCCTGAGAGTTGACACGGGGCATGCTAATATCGGGCACACAGACTCAAGATGGCTGCTGAGCCATAAATTGGTCACTTCGCACACAAGATGGCTGCTGAGCCATTACATGGAAAAGTACAGCAAAGCATACTCAGATACTGCCTGAGGCCAACAGGATACCAGCACAATAGACACAGAGCATAGATGATTACTTTAAGGTGGGTGGGGGAGAGAATACACATCAGTAACGTCTACTGCCCGCCCAAGTGTCTGAGCCCAGTCGCCACCTTCAACAGAAATGTGAACTACCTGAGACTGCTTATACACAAGTGTTAATACTTCAGATCTGCAGGAATGGAAAACGATCTTCCTTCTCAGGAAGAACAAGAATGACCACTGAATCTGACAATGACTCTGTAATGGTTTCTGGAAACAAACCATGATGCACAAACAAAGGCTCCATGCATGAACTATTGCACCACAAACTATAAAATATCATGACACACACTCCAAGGGGGAGAGGAGGCTCACAGCGGATAACCGTGCGGATGAACAACTCTCTATCTCACTCTTCCTGCAGTTCCGGTCTCTTTGTACAATAAACTCTGTCGTTGAACCCCGATTCTGACTGCGAGACTGGTGATTTTTCCACAATACTGACATTGGGAGTATTAGTGCCCGCTTTGTGGGCAGGGACCTGGAGCTGCTGCTGGACAGTGTGGGGCAGAGGGTGGGCTTCCCCTTTCGTCAGGGACCAGCAGAGGAAATCTCCTCACCAGTCCATGGTCAGCCTGGGTCTAGCTTTCACAGCAATCTTCAGCCTGAAGTGCCAAGTGGATGATCCATCTCAGCCTCCCCCAGTGGTCTCCAACATCACAGATACCAGGCTCCAGCCAATTCGATTCACCCCATGTGATATCAAGAAACAGTTGGAGACACTGGATACTGCAAAGACTATGGGCCCTGACATCATCCTGACAATGGTAGTGAAGACTTGTGCTCCAGAACTTGCCGCTCCCCTAGCCAAGCTGTTCCAGTTGCAACACTGGCATCTACACGACAATGTGGAAAATAGCCCAGGTATGTCCTCTACGTAAAAAACAGGACAGATCCAATCCGGCCAATTACCACCCCATCCGTCTGCTCTCCATCATCAGTAAAGTGATGGACGGTGTCATCAACAGGGCTACCAAGCAGCACCTGCTCAGCAATAACCTGCTCAGTGACGCCCAGTTTGGGCTCCCCCAGGGTCACTCAGCTCCTGCCCTCATTACAGCCTTGGTTCAAACATGGACAACAGAGCTGAATTCCAGAGGGGAGGGGAGGGGAGAGGGACAGCCCTTGACATCAAGGAATCTAGTCCAGGTGTTAGGCCCTTGCTCATGTTCTGACGTGCCTAAAACTTAGTTAGGACCTCATTCCAAAAAAATTGTTTGCATTAGCTGCTCAGGATTCTATGGTCTACTAAAGATCCAAATTCCTCCAACAGCTCCATCCAAACCCATAACCACTTCCATCGAGAAAGACAAGGGCAGAAGATACATGGAACACCACCCACTGCAAGTTCCCCTCCAAACCACTCATCAGCCTGACTTGGAAATATATCACCATTCATTCACTTTTGCTGGGTCAGAATCCTGGAATTCCCTCCCTTAGGGCATTGTGGGTATACCTACAGCACATGGACTGCGGCAGTTCAAGAAAACATCTCACTCCCAAGGGGGCAACTAGGGATGGGTGATAAATGTTAGCCAAGTCAGCAACACCTACGTCCCATAAATAAATAAAAGAGAGATTAGAAAAAAACTGAAAGAACTGAAGATGCTGGAACTCAGATACAAAAACAGAAATTGCTGGAAAGTCTGATCAGATCTCACAGGATCGGAGGCGAGAAATCAGTTAATATTTTGGGTCCAGTGACATTCCTCATATCTATCACATTTGCAGAACTTTAGAGAGATTGTATATAGATTGGTAAGCAGTCTGGTTAATGATAGCAACCAAAAAGATAAGCTTTTCTTTCACCATTCACCTTAACAAGGAAGAGTTGGAGACTCAGAACTCAAAGAAATCACCAGCAAAGCATTTTCAGGTTGAACTCAACAAATTGAACATCAATTTAAGGACAGAGAGAAATCCAGTTTTTTTGAGTAATTTTTATTTTTTTCATTCACTGCCCCTTACTTCGAACAAGAAGCACCATCGAGATGAACAGAGGGTAAATGGAACATTTAAAAATACCATAATTTAAATGGATATTTTGTATAATCAAGCTACACCGAAATGTGTTTAGCTGTAATTAAATACTTAAACCTTTGCACAGTAATGAAGACGTGTGTTGAATTTCAAAGCTCTTAAGTAATTTTTTTTCACTCTTTCCCAAAATAAAATTAACGTTCTCTTCCAAGCTGAAAGCCCAGATGGTTATGGTTTACAGCACCACTGCCACTATTGAGTTGTCCCGTAATCCTTTTAAGGTTAAACCACTGGTGCACAGTTGAGCTTGGATAATTTATGATGTGAAGCCAACATATTTATTACAATATTCAGCTGGTTACATTTCAACCACCTTGCTCACAAAGCAAGGCAAATAAGTAAACAAAATCAGTGGACAGTTTAACAAACAAAAGGAGCATTGGATAAATTCCAAACCGCTCAATATAACATTGACAATGCTGCAGCTCACAGTAAAGCAGAGAATATATTAAACAAGTTTCAATTCCAATGGCACTGAGACTCCAGATCAGGAGCATATTTGCTGGCATCATATTTTGGTTTTATTTGAATATTTTTTGCTGAAAGTGCAGGAATTTCCCCGAGGTGCCCCACGCTGCTTGGAGTTTTGTTCCAGTTGTCTAACCACTTGGTTTCACCTTCTGGTTGTCAGTTTCTTATTCAGTCGTCACAGGCTGTTGACATCGCTTCATTCGTCTTCCCCAAATATTGGTTTTCTTTGAATTCTGGTTTCCCTTGTCTGTGCATTTCCTTCACTGTGGCTCTGTTTACGTTTGTCTCCCATTTATATTTCTTGACGCTGAAATTCCACCCTCTTCTACAGGGACTGTAACCAAACACAAGATTCAAAGGGGACTTGACAGGGGAATTACGGAGAGGGTGCGTCCCACTGTGGGAGTGTCTAGGACCAGAGAGTACCATCCCAGAGTATTAGGTGACAGTGGATGACAGACTAAAGAGAGAGCTGTCACTTAAAGCGTGTCTGTGAGGTGGGTTTGGAGGTTGATTCGAGTGCAGGACAGACATGACCCTATGAAAATGAGGGATCGAAATGGCAATGTTATGGAACCATGGATGACAGGTGAAATTGTGAGACTAGCTCAGAGGAAAAAGGATGTGTACATAAGGTCTAGGCGACTGAAGACAGATGAAGCTTTGGAAGAATATCAGGAAAGTAGGACCAATCTGAAATGAGGAATTAAGAGAGCTAAAAGGGGTCATGAAATATCTTTAGCAAACAGGATTAAGGAAAATCCCAAAGCCCCTTATTCATATATAAGGAACATGAGGGTAACTAGGGAAAGGGTTGGCCCACACAAGGACAAAGGAGGAAAGTTATGCGTGGAGTCGGAGAAAATTGGTGAGATTCTTAATGAGTACTTTGTATCAGTATTCACCGAGGAGAGGGACATGATCGATGTTGAGGTTAGGGATAGACGTTGATTACTCTAGATCAAGTCGGCATAAGGAGGGAGGAAGTGTTGGGTATTCTAAAAGGCATTAAGGTGGACAAGTCCCTAGGTCCGGATAAGATCTACCCCAGGTTTCTGAAGGAAGTGAGAGAGGAAATAGTTGGGGCCTTACCAGATATCTTTGCAGCATCCTTGAACACGGGTGAGGTCCCAGAGGACTGGAGAATTGCCAATGTTGTCCCCTTGTTTAAGAAGGATTGCAGGGATAATCCAGGTAATTATAGACCGGTGAGCCTGACGTCAGTGGTAGGGAAGCTGCTGGAGAAGATACTGAGGGATAAGATCTATTCCCATTTGGAAGAAAATGGGCTTATCAGTGATAGGCACCATGGTTTTGTGCAGGGAAAGTCATTTCTTACCAACTTAATAGAATTCTTCGAGCAAGTGGCAAAGTTAGTTGATGAGGAAAGGCTGAAGAAGTCATGTACATAGACTTCAGTAGGGCATTTGATAAGGTTCCCCATAGTAGGCTTGTGGAGAAGATCGTCTCATGGGTCCAGGATGTACCAGCGAGTTGGATAGAGAACTGACTGGGCAGTAGGAGACAGACAGTAGTAGTGGAAGGGAGTTTCTCAAAATGGAGAACTGTGAGCAGTGGTGTTCCACAGGGATCCATACTGGGACCACTATCGTTTGTGATCACCTTCTGCTATTTGCTACCCTCCAATCGACTAGGACTGACCTGGAATCTAAAGAATTTTGAAAGGTAACAATTAATGCATCAATAAACTAGATCAAATTATAATGCACAAAAATTCAGACATTTGGTAATGTCATTTTTTTAAAAAAATTTAATATAATTTCCAATTATGCAGCACTGGATGTGATGAACATGATTCATGTACAGAGAGCTCTGAAGATAATTAAGTCTTGTAGCAGCTGAAGCTCACAGAATACCAAGAAATATACTACATCGCTCATATCAAAACATTTATTTATATGCATGAAACACAACTTACAATTGAAATTATGTTTATTAGTTTTAATTACACTGTGTAATAAATTCTCGGTTTGTATTTATGGGAACAATACGTATTTGAATTGCCCTGCCACAGAGTGTGACGAAAGCCCAAAACCTTTCAGTCAGTATTTCTCGAGTAAATGATTCAGAGTGTGTATTTTTCCCATCATTAAAATACAATACTGCATTGACTAGCTGTCTGTGAATGTTGGAGAAAACCCACCTCAAAAAGTAACAGCCCCACTCGACAGAGAGTCAGCAAACATTCCCATATACTCTGATGACCACAGGAAAGGTCAGACCATCTGCCTGAAATGATTTCAGATTAAAACCTACAAGGGATCTGTTTGTACATCTTTGTAGTATTAAAATGTTTATGAGGATCTACTTTATAATATGTCTGTGATAATCTGGAGTTTTTGCAATATTTGTATTTTGTACGGAACCAGTCAACTATTACAGGGAGCTGTCCAACAGCCTGACGTTTCCAGATTATGCTGCGCCTCCGATGCTGCCTGACCTGCTGTGCTCTTCCAGCACCACTAATCCAGAATCTGGTTTCCAGCATCTGCAGTCATTGATTTTACCTGTTTCCAGATTAATGCCATGGTACAAAACAATGTTACACTGCATCTCATACCGGCCATCTGCTTAACCATTGGAAAACAGCCATCTTCTAAGACACTGGAACTACTGTAGAATTCCAGCAACTTCCGAGATTGAATATCACAGTTCCCACTCCTTTCCAGGGCCAATAGCCAATTTAAGGAATTAAGTCCAGTTTGGATGTTCAATTCATTCTGATCCAAATAGAGTAGAGTTCTTGAGCCCTTGCAGAACGAAGCTGGTGATAAAATAAATATGAACGACAAAGCAAAAGAAATCTGTCTTTCACACAGCATTCTGACTGACTTGATGTTCCATTAATTTCTTACTTTGCAGAGTTCAAAGGACCACTGCGACATAATACAATGGACAGAACTAGTGGCAGGAGAAAGTGAGGACTGCAGATGCTGGAGATCGGAGCTGAAAATGTGTTGCTGGAAAAGCGCAGCAGGTCAGGCAGCATCTAGGGAACAGGAGAATCGACGTTTCGGGCGTGAGCCCTTCTTCAGGAATCTAGCGGCAGTCCAGGTGACACTAACTGCAGGACGAGCATCTAACAATCCCAAACCAATCCTCTTGTCTTAACCATCGATCTCACATCTCAGTTAGTCTGACCTGTACAAAAGAAAGGGTTTGGAATGAACACATGCACAGCACCTGAACAATTTACTTTTAAAAATATAATTTACTTGTGAATAATGTTGGTCCCAACCTAAATCACATCAGAGTGGGTAAATGGAAGAGTTATACCTCTGTTTTCCTCCATGCCCCACCTTCCGTCTCTGGCGACGGTCACATCAAGATGTTCTCCACACAATGCCTTCATTGTATTTTTCGCCGAGACAGGCTTTAATCTGACAAGTCGGCTTTTCGTCCACACTCAGCTTTTTGATGTCAGCTTTTAACTCATTCAGTTGGAACCAGGTCTGATGAGAGATTCAGAGAGAAGTGTAGACTTGCTTCTCGCCTGGAGGCAGTCTCTGTGGACAAGATGACAGTAAGTTTAACAGAAGCAGTAGGCAGTGTTCAAAAGGCCACCTGAGCACAATGCCTGTCAATAATTGACAATGCTGCAGCTGGTGTTTAATGGTCTCAGTCGTAAATAGTCTTTCTCCCATTTCCAATGAGTAGGAAAAGATTTCAGTTCAACAATGTGTTAGAAAATCAGGCAACATTGCTTTTTAATCACATTGTCCCTTAAACAATGCAATATGTTACAGGACAGCTGTATCTATCTTTCATTCAAATGACTGGGTAAATTGATAAACAATACCTGGGCTTGTCAGAGGATTGATCTGTGTAGAGGCTTCACCAGCAAGGTAATGATAGCACCACGGCATAAATGATAAATTGACCTGGTTCCAGGCGCCAAGGCACGTGTTGAAGCATCAGAGGTTGTCAAGTTCACTGTAGCCTTGAATTTTTTTTGCCTTGGGCTCTTTCTGAGCTGTCAAAGGCCCATCAACTATGTCATTTAATCTTAACGTTGCATGGGTGTGTAAAATAGATGGCTAAGACATTGTTTTCTAGAACAAATACCTTCAGTGGCAGTGTAACTGAATTAAAGCAAGCTTCCTCTGAGGCAAGTGCAGAAACAGAGAGGTGTAAAGGCACACAGGGAGGCCATTCAGCCCACTGTGTCTACATCAGCTCTTCAAACAAGCATCATTACCTCCTACCAATTTCCTGTTTACTTCGCATTCCCTTTCATACCATTTTTATCCAAATAATTATCCAATGCCCTTCTTGCATGCCTCAACCTGACTCCACCACAATTCCAGATAGAGTATTCCTCACCTTAACCAGTCATGGATGAAAGTGGTTTCTCTCAAGTTGCCTTTGTCCCTTTTGCTGATCATTAAACCTCTGCCCCTCTTGTTCTTGTTCCATTTACAAATGGGAACAGCCTCTCCTGATCTACTCTGTTCAGTCCCTGCTCGTGGTTTTGAAAACCTTGATCAGATCTTCTCTCAACTTTCTTCTCTCCAGGGAGAGCAATCCCAATTCTTCCAGTCTCTTCTCATCACTGAAGTTTCTCATTCCTGGAACCATTCTTGTCAATCCCTCCCACACTCTCTCCAATGTGTTCACATCTTTCTTATAATATGGCATCCACAACTGTACACAACGTTCCAGCTGGGGTCTAACAGTCTCCTGTACAAATTCAAGTTAAAAATCCCACAACACCAGGTTATAGTCCAACAGGTTTACTTGGAAGCACTAGCTTTCAGAGTGCTGCCCCTTCATCAGGTGTTTGTGGAGTATAAGATCTTAAGAATCAGAATTTATAGCAAAAGTTTACTTATATATTGTATTTATATATTGAAAAAGACCTGGATTGCTTGTTAAGTCTCTCATCTTTTAGAATTACCATGTTGGTTTCAGTTTTTTCATATGCAAATCCCAGAACTTTCTTAAAGTTACATTCTCAAGTGAGCTTTAACAATAGGTGCCATGTCAGCTCAGGTGTGAGGTTAAAGTCTGTCCGTCTGGCACCTCCAAATCAGTTCAAATTTCCTGCTTCATCTGTTACCTATCTGCCAAATCACTACAAATTCAACATGATTTCATTGTTCTTGTATTCTGCACCCCTCTTAATAAAGCTGATGACACTGAGCACTTTATTAACTGCTCTCTCCATCTGTCCTGCCACCTGTGATGATCTGTGTGCAGATGCACCCAGCTCCCTCTGCTCCTGTGCTCCCTTTAGAATTGTACCCTCTACTTTGTCTTGTCTTATATATGTTCTTCTGACCAAAGTGCATCACTTCACATTGAATCTACACTGAGTCTCATCTGCTACCTATCCACCCACTCTACCGATTTGTCAATGTCCTTTCGGAGTTCCACACTGCCTTCCTCACAGTTTACAATTCTTCCAAGTTTTGTATCATTTGCAAACTTTGAAATTTCCCCTGACACATCAAGATCCAGATCATATGACCATAAGACTTTAAGAGATAGGAGTGGAAATAAGGCCATTCGGCCCATCGAGTCCACTCCACCATTCAATCGTGGCTGATGGGTATTTCAACTCCACTTATTGGCACTCTCCCAGTAGCCTTTAATTCCTTACGAGATCAAGAATTTATCCATTTTGCAGGTGGCTCAGTGGTTAGCACAGTAGCCTCACAGCGCCAGGGACCCGGGTTCGATTCCAGCCTCAGGCAACTGTCTGTGTGGAGTTTGCGCATCCTTTCTGTGTCTGCGTGGGTTTCCTCCGGGTGCTCCGGTTTCCTCCCACAGTCCAAAGATGTGCAGTTAAGGTGAATTGGCCATGCTCAATTGCCCATAGTGTTAGGTGCATTAGTCAGGGGTAACTATAGGGTAGGGGAATGGGTCTGAGTGGGTTACTCTTCGGATGTCAGTGCGGATTTGTTGGGACGGTGTTTCCATGCTGTAGGGAATCTAATCTCATTTAAAAAAAAAATCCCAGCCTCCACTGTGCTCCATGGCAATGAATTCCATAGGCCCACCACTCTCTGGCTGAAAAAATGTCTCATTTCCATTCTAAATTGACCCCCTCTAATCCTAAGGCTGTGCCCACGGGTCCTAGTCTCCCCACCTAATGGAAACAACTTCCCAGCGTCCACCCTTTCTAAGCCATGCATTATCTTGTAAGTTTCCATTAGATCTCCCCTCAACCTTCTAAACTCGAATGAATAGGATCCTCAGCCTTTCATCGTATGTTAGGCCTACCATTCCAGGGATCATCCATGTGAATCTCCACTGGACACGCTCCAGTGCCACTATACCCTTGCTGAGGTGTGAGGCCCAAGGTTGGATCATTAATGTCTATCTGGAAAGGCAAGTGTGCCAATACTGACCTCTGGGGAACTCCACTGTAAGCCATTACTCTCAACCAATACTCTGTGTCTCCTGTCACTTTTGACAATTCTGATTCCATGTTTTTACTATCCCTTTTATACCATGGCCTGTAAATTTCCTCACAAGCCTGTTGTATGGCATAGTACTGAATGCCTTCTGGAAATCCATGTACACTACATCAACAGTGTTCCCCTCACTAAGCCTTTCTGTTAGCTGTTCAAAAACCTTCAGCAAGTTAATTACACTTGATTTCCCCGATAGCAGGCCATGCCAAATCTTCCTCATCAACCTACCTTTTCCCATGTAACTTATAGGGGAGTCCAAAACTGGAGAACACAGGTTATAAATTAGAATTTTTAACACTATTCTGAATGACTGGCTCTAGATCACGGACTCGAATTCACACCGGTCTGTAAGTGGAATGAGCAGAGTGATGGTGATGTTTCTTGTTGCAGTATAAGAGTGGAGACACTGAGCAAAGCACACTCTCTGCTGACTGAAAGCAAGTGTCTTCCGAACTCCTTGCCAGTGAAAGGTTCCCCAATGTTTCAGTACCAATATCTGTTGAATACTGCTCCATCACAATCCTCTCCCATAGCAGAACCAGGCTACAGCCCCTCCCTCCAATTAACTGACAAATGGACCATGCTTTACTCCTACCAGGTCTACAGCCCACATGGCACATACAGATCCCAACTACGTACCTCCAACTCCTTACCTCCAGAGTACCGGAGGCAGGAAACATTTTTCCGCTGATGGGTAAGTCCCGAACCAGAGGACACAGCTTAAAAATAAGGGGTAGGCCATTAAGGACAGAGATGAGGAGAAACGTCTTCACTCAGAGAGTGGTGTGTGTGTGTGGAATGCTCTACCCCAGAGGGAAGTGGAGGCCCAGTCTCTGGATTCATTTAAGAAAGAGTTGGATAGAGCTCTCAAGGATAGTGGAATCAAGGGTTATGGAGATAAGGCAGGAACAGGATACTGATTAAGGATGATCAGCCATGATCATCATAATGAATGGTGGTGCAGGCTCGAAGGGCAGAATGGCCTACTCCTGCACCTATTGTCTACTGATCCCAACTCCTTACCTCCAGAGTACCGATCCCAACTCCTCACCTTCAGGGTACCGATCCCAACTCCTTACCTCCAACTCCTTACCTCCACGGTATCGATCCTAACTTCTTACCTCCAGGGTACCGATCTCAACTCCTCACCTTCAGGGTACCGATCCCAACTCCTTACCTCCAACTCCTCACCTTCAGGGTACCGATCCCAACTCCTTACCTCCAACTCCTTACCTTCAGGGTACCGATCCCAACACCTTACCTCCAAGGTACCGACCCCAACACCTTATCTCCAATTCCTTACCTTCACGGTACCGATCCCAACTCCTCACCTTCAGGGTACCGATCCCAACTCCTTATCTCCACGGTAACAAACCCAACTCCTTACCTTCACGGTACCGATCCCAACTCCTTACCACTAGGGTACCGATCCCAACTCTTTATCTCCAGGGTAACAATCCCAACTCCTTACCTTCAGGGTACTGATCCCAACTCCTTATCTCCAGGGTACCGATCCCAACTCCTTACTTCTAGGGTACCGATCCCAACTCCTTACCTTCAGTGTACCAATCCCAACTCCTT
>NW_025213259.1:0-107 GCF_004010195.1 Chiloscyllium plagiosum
TATTGTAAATATATAATTGATATTTCCCTGTTTAAAATGCTGAGACACACACAATCTCTGCAATTTGTAGTTGAAAGAACTTTGTCCAAATATTAGTGTAACTTATG
>NW_025213259.1:2224-6471 GCF_004010195.1 Chiloscyllium plagiosum
TCTGCCCAATGAAGGGTCTCGAATAGATTTTTATCACTGAACACCACAGACAACGAAAAAGCATAATTTCTGGTCCCAAAACTATTACCCACCTCTAACGTGCGACTGCCCTCTTCCTAAAATAATGAAATGACACTAGGCAGCTGATTACTGTCCAGCCTCTCCTTCCCATTGTGTCTGCAATCTGTCCCTCCTCCCCCAAACCAAACAAGGCAACCCAAGCTCAGGGTTTTTGTGAAACTCAAGGCCAGAGTGTGCAGGCATCCTGGAGACGGGGAGGATATTTTAAAGGGGGAGAGTGAGGAGGTGGCAATATCACACACTGGACTAAGGGGTGGCAGATGGAGTTTAGTTTGGATTAATGCGAGGTATTGGATTTGGTAAATCAAACAAGAGCAGGACCTATACAATTAAAAGCAGAGCCTTTGGCAGTGTTGGAGAACAGAGACCTAGGCCGTCAGGTATAATTCTTTAAAATTTGTATCTCAGATATAGTATGGTTAAGGAGGTGTCCTCATTGGTCAGACCTTTGAGTATTGGAATTGGGATGTCATGTTGTGGTTGTACAGGACATTGGTGAGGCCTCTTCTGGAATACTGTGTCCAGTCTGGTCATCCTGCCCGCTCATTTCATAAGCACACCACCCTCTGGGTGAAAAAGCTGCCCCTTAGGTCACTTTTAAATGTTCCCCTCTCACCTTAAACCTGTACCATCTAGTTTTGGTCTCCCCACCCATAGAAAATACCTTGATTATTCACTTTGATATTACTGACCTTGATATTATTAAGCTGGAGAGGATTGAGCAGACATTAACTGGATGTTGTTGGGAATGGAGGGAGTGAGCTATAAGGAGAGTCTGGGTAGACTGAGACTCTTTTCAATGGAGAGTATGAGATTAAGGGGTAACTTTACAGAGGTTTATGAAATAATGAGGGGTGCGTATAAGCTGAAGGGTTGGTGTCTTTTCCCTAGAGTTGGGGATTCAAAACCGAGGGATATTTTAAGGTGTGAGGAAAAGGATTTACAGAAGTCATGTGAGGTAATTATTTTAGTCAGAATCTGGCTTATGTGTGGAATGAACTCCCAGAGCAAGTGGTGAAAGCAGGGACAATGTTTGAAAGACATTTAGACCAGTTTGGATGGTGCTGTGAGCAGCTGCCTTCTCCCTCCCCCTCTCTGAATGAATCTCTGTTGGTTTTCACCCTCTGCCAATGCCAGTGCAATGGCGTGGAGAGGCCAGCAGAGGGTGGCATTGCATTACTTTAAGCACCACAGAGACTGCTAGACCTGCCCCACACAGAGACACACAGATACACACACACAGGAATTGTCAGGGCGCGGCATGAAGCTCATCTGGTAACTTAAACTAAACATAAAGAAATGCTCAATTTGCCTCGTAAACTGATAAATATGAGTGACAGAGAACTCCCAAATTCCACTGTTTATATAATAACATCAATTTATTTTTTAACTCTGAAAGTGAACATTTTACATCAAGCATTCTGAATTCTGAGACCCCCTTTCTCTTAACTGCTTATTACCCCACTCCAACTCTATAATGATATACTGTTTCAATAAGACGCTTATTAAAATTGCACTCATTTAATTTCAAAATCACACAGCAGCTGCTGTTTGTGTGTCTTCTTGTGGCCATCGATCTCCCGGGTCATCTTCTTTCTTTTTACTGTGAATATGTTCCATATGAAACACTCTCTTTGATAGAGAGTGTTTCCTAATCTCTTGGATCTGTGTTGATAGCATTTACTCTGTCTGCAATTTTCTAAATGCCTGCATTTTTAATATGCACAACGTCGGATCATCTCATTGGTTCAACTTCCGAAAACCAATACATTCAAACTTCATTTGGTTTTATCCTGTGGCATAATTTAAACTGATTGGTAAAATTCGAATCGTTGTCCAAGGAGCAACCGTCTTAGGGATCTACTTCACACCCAAATGTGACATATTTTTAGTTGTCCTTCACACTCTGGGTCTGCCATCCTCTCATATCACAGGTGCTTGGAAGCTCTCAGTTCTGAACAGCTTTCCCTCTCTCTTAAAGGTACATACACACTTTCGACTTTTTTTTTTAGATTAGATTACTTAACAGTGTGGAAACAGGCCCTTCGGCCCAACAAGTCCACACCGACCCGCAACCCACCCATACCCCTACATTTACCCCTTTAACCTAACACTATGGGCAATTTAGCATGGCCAATTCACCTGACCCGCACATCTTTGGACTGTGGGAGGAAACCGGAGCACCCGGAGGAAACCCACGCAGACACGGGGAGAATGTGCAAACTCCACACAGTCAATTATTCGACTCTGTCCGTTTGGAATATAGCGGGATTTCACTTGCTCACACTCGTGAGAGTCGCAGAATTTCAGTTATTGCATGGGAACTGTGATGCTATAACAATCTCAATGTTTGTAGATGGCACCAAACCTGGAAGAACTCTGAAGTCTATGGAGGACAGTGTGGAACTCTAACAGTACAATCACACGTTGGTGTAGTGTTCAGGTGTATGGCAGCTGGGGATCAATGCAGAGCAGTGTGAGGTGATGCACTTTGGTAGGAAAGACAATGAAAAACAATATAAAACAGGCTGTACCGTTAAATAGGGGGTGCAGGAGCAGAGAGTCCTGGGTGTATATGAGCACAGATTGTTGAAAGTGGGGAGAGCAGTAACTATCACAGATTAGTTTCAGTATCTGAGCTGTTTACAGGAGGAGGTGTGGGAGGGAGCCTCCATGCTCCCTTCCTGGGAGGTGATGGTGATGATGTGTTATGATCCCACCCTCCTGCCCACCGAGACCGTGTGGATTCCATTTGCACCAGCTCAACACAAAAAGGAGATGGTATCAGGGCCACAGCTTCTAAGTTGTGCCGAGGGGAAACGGAGCTGACAGTGGGTTTAAAATGAGAATTGGCCTTCACTGAACATTGCTCCTTACTCGGTCGGTGGGACGTGGATGTTTCAGAATCTCTACACAAGGTGTCTCGGCCCTCTCCGGCTCGTACCAGGGTCCTCCCCACATGGCGGTGGGTGGGGGTGAGGGAACGGATATCGGGCACTCCACCACCCTGCTTGCCCCTTTCTGTCCTATTCCAGGCTGTTTCTCCTGGAATGGGAGAAAGGGAGGGAGGGAGGGAGTGTGGGAGCGGGTGGCCCTGCTGTTAGTGTCGGTGTAGGTGGGGGATGGTGTTATGGTGAGGTGTCCAGAGGGAGTCAGTCCACAGTGTTGTATGCATGCAGCATTATTAGTGTAGGGGAGTGGGGTAAAGTGGAGGGAAGGGGGGGTGAAGGTGCTGCATGCAACAGTGAGAGTGGTGGAGCATGAACCTTGTTTGGGGGTCGGATATACAGTGAGTGTGAGGGAGCAGAGAGAATACGGTGACCCTTATCCTGAAAGAGTGGGGAAGGTTATTGGAGCTTGTTCTGTATTGCTGGGCATTTCTTCAGACCGCAGATACTGCACTGAAGTAGGTGGTGAGCTCAGACCATGCTCGGTGGGTCTGGTGGTGTGGCCTCCTCTGGAAAGAGAATGGTCTTATTCTGTACTGGCTCATCCACCAGGACCTCCGTGCACCTGTCGACAAACTGCGGTGTAATTGCCCATGATCTGCCATGCTCGAGGTAAACTGTGCAGGGCAGCTCCGAACTAAGAAAGCACAACTGTGTGTCCATTGGCCTTTTAAAGGTGGCACCAGTGACAAGGATCACGGAATATCCAGGGGCATCCGGGCGATGGTGAGTACCACCCGCCATGATGGGTGGGAGGATCAGGCTGGTATTGAATGAGAGAGACATCATGGGGTGGGCTGGGTAGTTCATGAGATGAGTCCTATACGATAGCACCAGGAAATAGCTCAGCCTCGTGCGGACGATCCCTCTGTCACACTCAAGGAAAATCAAACAAAGATAAATTATTGTTAGAATCTGCCCAATGAGTCATAGATTCTGTTGAAAGCAATTCCAGTAACAAAGATGCAGAACAAATGCTCATCTGGCCTCACACAAATATCCTTTTGTCCCATCTTTCCTGGGAAGACAGGTTCATGTTACAGGATGCTATCGAAGTGTCTACATTTCAGCATTCTGAAACCTGGGAACACATCCTTCCATGTCACTATATCTCAGTCTCCCCCTCTCTGTCTATTTCCCAAACCCCTCCCATGTGGTGATAATTAAACAGGTTCCCCCGCCATCACTCTCTGGCAGTGATGTTCACTCCCACAGCAC
>NW_025213259.1:6965-8298 GCF_004010195.1 Chiloscyllium plagiosum
AGAAACCATTTGTCCTTATGGATGTGTCTCTGTGTGTTTGGGTAGGGAGGGTTTCTTGTGGTTTATGTCACATTTTTGTCAGTAATTACGACCTTCCCATTTGTTACTCCAGCTCCGATTATTTTAATAAATCCCTGAATACAGGGACACGTTTGAAAATCTCACTGGGTCCCCGATCCAACGGGTCCCTTTGGCTCCAGGCTGATGGATAATGGGTTTGTTTTCCTTCCTCACAGTTAACGTAGTGACTATCTACGTCCTGCTTTATAAAGATTGTGGATTGTCTCCATGTGTCAGACGTTACCTGGGGGCCGTGGCAGCGGCGGATCTCCTGGTCATTATCCTCGGCCTGATCCTGAGACACATTCCCATTGTTTATTGGCAACAGTTTTATTTCCTGATGTACTCTGTCCCCGTGTGTAATATATACGCCGTCTTGCTTTATGCAGCCACTGACTGCTCTGTCTGGTTCACCGTCACTTTCACTTTTGATCGGTTTGTGGCCATTTGTTGCCCGAAGCTGAACAGTAAATATTGCAGTGAGAAGACGGCGGCTGTGGTTCTGGGAGCAGTGACTGTGCTGAGCTGTTTAAAGGACATTTTCTGGTATTTTATGCTCACGGCTCGGTATCGGCTGTGGAACCTCCCCTGGTTTTGTGATGTAACAGACGCTGTTCTATCCTCCAGTGTCTGGGTCACAATTGAGTTCCTCCACAACATTCTAACCCCGTGTGTCCCATTTCTCCTGATTCTGCTGCTCAATGTTCTCACCATCAGACAAATTTTAGTGACCAGCAGAGCCCGCAGGAGACTCCGCGCTCACACCAATGGGGACGCTCAGTCTGACACTGAAATGAGAAACCGAAAAAAATCCATAATTTTACTGTTTGTGATCTCGGCCAATTTCATCCTGTTATGGTCAGCGTTAATGCTATATTCTATATGGAGCCGGATGTGGTGGATTGGGTATCGGTCTGTGTATCTCGATGCCTTTGGGCAGGAATTGGGCTTCATGCTGCAGCTCCTCAGTTGCTGCACAAACACCGCGATTTATGCCTTGACCCAGACTAAGTTCAGGCAGCAGCTGAAGAATGTGCTGAAATATCCCTTCACCCAAATCCATCCATCAATCAAATTCCCTCATTAATCAATCCATCCGGGAATTTCTCATTTCAGTTCAGTATTTCAGCGATGGAGCAGCCTGTCGCTATGGTAACAGACTGAGGGTAGCGCTGGGTTGTCCATCCTTATCCCACAGGGGGTTACAGGGAAACATTTCAATGCTTCTCACAACTCAGGGGCCAGTGAGAAAAGACACCATCCCACTGACTGT
>NW_025213259.1:10845-19449 GCF_004010195.1 Chiloscyllium plagiosum
TTTTTTTTAATACTTTAATTGTTGTGATTCGAATTCAACAATTTAGCATCAAGGCTGAAGTTAATTTATCACGGCAAGGAATTAACCTCTTGTCATAATTTGCTACGTTGACTTGTTTTCAAGAAGTTAAATTTGGTTGAACGATGTTGTAATCTCCGTTTCCCCAAAGAAATCTCATAAGATATAAATGAAGCACTTCAGTAAAGTATCGCTTTGGGCTATGATAGAGAACGATTGAGGACACGAGGAATGAGCAAATAAATTAATTTTGAAAATGCATCTTCCAATTCAGCAGGTGGTGAAAATATATTACGTGATTCTCGCTGTCAATGGTGTTCCTGGTAAGTAACTGTCAGCTTTGAAAAAAATGCACCCTTGTTGATGAACGGTTTAGCAAAGCCAATTTACCTGTCCCGCACATTTTTGTGTTGTGGGAGGAAACCCATGTAGACACGAGGAGAATGTGCATGCTAGCCCAAGGTGGGAATCAAACCAGGGTGCCTGGCGCTGTGAAGCACAGCAGTTATAATCACTGAATCACCGTGGCACCCTGACGTCTGTATGTGTATTTGAATAGGAAGGGGTTGGAGGGATATGGGCCAGGAGCTGCCAGGTGGGACTGGATTGGGGTCGGCACGGACGGGTTGGACTGAAGGGTTTGTTTCTGTGCTGTATATCTGGATGACCTTATGGCTCTGAAAACGTTCGTTTCGAACTGTTGGCTTTCCCCTCTATTGATTACTCTTGTATTTGGCCTGATGAGACCAAGAGAAACACTTGTAAAAAAAAAGCTTTTTCTTCAGCAATACACATGTTTATGTCAAAAAATAATGTGCCTGCAATTATTTTTTTCACTATTTTTCCTTACTCCCGGATTTTCTTTCCGGGAGTAAGTTTATTGAAAAAGTTGATTGGGGCAGTTTATTGAAAAAAAAATTGTTGGATTCAAATGTTCTTTAATTTCTCGATATTTTTCTAACTCGTGTTGAACAGAAAAACAGATATTAACTAGTTAATATGAATAAGTTTGTTTACTTGGCAGGGTTGGCTGTATTGAAATGCAAATTGATGGCTACACAGCCGCTTCATTTCTGCAGGTTGACGTTACCGTGGATGACCGTTGAACGTTGACCTTTGCCCTTCATCTGAGGTTTGGTAACCCTCAGGTTAAAGTCATCACATTCCTGATCACGGACTCTGCCCGAAACTTCGGCTCCCCTGGTTCTCTGACGCTGCCTGACCGGCTGTGCTTTTCCCGAGCTGCACTTTTTGACATTAAACACATGACAGTCTCTTTAGCAGAAAAAGCAGGCTGAACTATCGTAAATGTCACACATTTTATTGCGTGTCAATGACAAAATTGTTTCTCTCTTTCCAACAAAAATCCACTTTTCATGAAATATTTTCTGACTCGGTGGGAGAGGTTGAGTTACGGAGACAGATTGCGCTGACTGGGCTTGTTCTCATTCGAGCAAAGGAGATTGATACGACACATCAGTAAGATGGAAGTGGGTATAGCAGATGCTGGAAATCAGAGTCAAGATGAGAGTGGTGCTGGAGAAGCACAGCAGGACATGTAGTATCGGAGGAGCAGGAAAAATCGACATTTCGGGCAAAAGTCATTCATCAGGAATGAGACATCCCTCATTCCGTATGAAGAGCTTTTTTCCCAAAACGTTGATTTTTCCTGCTTCTCGGATGATGCCTGACCTGCTGTGCTTCTCCCGCACCACTCTCATCTTGACATTAGTAAGATGTATAATTATGAAGGTTATACATAGCACACAAGAAGCAATTTTTCTCTGTTGATGGAGAGATCAATGACCAGGGTGCATCGATTCAAAGTTAAAGGCAGAATATTTGGAAAGGATGTGAGGAAAATACATTTTCTTCCAAGTGGTTGGTGAGAAACTAGAATTCACAGCCTGTAAGTGTGATAAAGACAGTAACCATAATAATATTTTACATAGTTTTGAAAATTCGTTAGCCATGTTGATTAAACTCTGCTCTTGTTTTGTTCAAAGGAATTCATCATGACTTTAATTTCAGTGATTACTGCTTGCACTTCATAACTTTAACCAATGTACGTAAAACCCTTTAACCCCATTCCGTTTTTTTACTTTTCAGTGTAGAACGATATGTACAGACTCAGCCAAACTGAGAATTGAATATATTGTAATTGTGTTGGATCTGGAGTTAAGAGATCTGTTGAAAATAAGTCTCCATCCCTTTGACTCTGCCCACCCTCCAAACGATACACACATTAATCTCACTGCAATCATTTTGTACTTATAGCCAACTACAGAAGAGAGCAAAACTATTTTAGTTATTTTCTGTCATTTTTTCCTTCTCTCCTTCACAGTGAATTTGCTCGGAATTGTGATCATGTCTCGCGGGAATTGTGGCCTTTCAGCTTGCACCTCTCATTATCTCGTGGCAATGGCAACAGCGGATCTACTTGTCATTATTACAGAAGTTATATTGAGACAAATCAGTAATTATTATTTCCAATGGACTTTCCTGGACTTCACCCCTGTGTGTAGTTTTATTGCTGTCCTGGTATCTGCAGCGACAGACTGCTCTGTCTGGCTCACTGTTGCATTCTCCTTTGATCGATTTGTTGCCATTTGTTGCCAGAAGATAAACATTAAATACTGCACCAGGAAAACGGCTGCCATAGTGATATCAATAATCTGCCTTTTCCTCTGTTTGAAAAACATGCCTTTCTATTTTGTGTATGAACCTTGGCTAATACTCAGCAATATATCCTGGTTCTGTTCTGCAAAACCCAGTTATTACTCTGATTCTGGATGGATGGGCTTTGATTGGTGCGATAAGGTTTTAACTCCTTTGCTGCCATTCACTTGAATTCTATCCATTAACGCCTTGACAGTCAGGCACATTTTAAGGGCCAATAGGGTCCGTAAAGGACTGAGAGGTCAGAGAAAAGGAGGGAATCACAGGGACCGGGAGATGGAAAGCAGACGGAAGTCTGCGATTTTACTTTTTAGTCTATCTGGCGTTTTTATCTTTCTGTGGTCAGTGTATGTATTTGAAGTCATATACTATACCGCGACAGAAAAAGATCCTGGGTATTATACAGTGTCTGAACTTAATTTTCAACAAGTTGGAAGTATGCTGCTAGATTTAAGTTGCTGTACAAATACGTTTATTTATGTGGTGACGCAGTCTAAATTCAGAGAACAACTCAGTGACGTGGTGAAAGTTCCTGTCACATCCATTATTCATCTAATAAAGAAACCCAAGTACTGAAGCCTGGTCAATGGCAAACTAACAGCGCATTCTTCCAACTGATTTCACTGCTGCCTCCCCCAAAGGGGCTTCTCGTTCTACTGGTTGACAGATACGTCAACCCTTTAAGTGTGAAGAGCAGAAATTGCTGAAGAGACTCACCATGTCTGACAGCATCTGTGAAGAAAGAGCACAGGCGAGATTTCGAGCCCCGTGATCCTTCTTCAGAACTCATAGCTATTCTTTAAATATGTCTACTGCTAACTGGATTCGGTCAACCTGTAAATAAATGTGGTGTAATCAATGACAAAGTTGCGATTGTTTTTTTTTTCTCAGAATCATTCCTATTTAATTCATTCACTGTGGGGAGTATGTGTTTTATAACTGAGAGCTGTTGTTTTATATCTGCTATGATATAACAACGATTCGAATTGTTATCTGCCATTGAGTGTTTCATGGAGCTCAAGGACGTTGATCCCTTCCTACATTGTTACAGGCAGTCCATTTAGCTAATTGATAAATCGTATTCTTGCACTTTGTTATCCGTGCAAGTACAACGCCATGTCATTCTTTGTATGCGCATGTGCTCGAGTATGTGTTTGTGTTTCTTCCTGTCTGTACATGATTGATGATTTTTTGTCAAGCCAAGACTCTGTGTGTTAGAACACGGCCAGCTCTGTTGGTTTCTGCTTTCAATTGCGCGTGTCTTCATGCATACCTGTGTGTCTGTATATGTATTTTTATTTGTATGTTTCATTGTGCGTGTGCCTGTGTTGGTGTGGAACCGTTTCTCTGTCTATGTGTGTCAGTATTTGTAGGAGCCAACGTTGGTCTGGGGTGGACAAAGTTAAAAATTAAACAGCACCAGACTATCGTCCAGCAGACTTATTTGGATGCGCGAGCTTTTAAAGCTGTTTCTTCATTTCAAACACCTGATGAATTAGGAGCGTTTCGAAATCTCATGCTTCCAGTTTTTCCTGTTGGACTATAACCTGGTGCTGTGTGATTTTTAACTATACGTGTGGGCAGCTTTGTTTGAATCTGTGTATGGTTTCGTGTTTAGTGGTCCCTTGTCTTTGTGTGTGCACCTGTTTTTGCTGTGGCTTTGCAAAGCCACTGATAGTGGCTTAAAAATGTGTTGCTGAAAAGCGCAGCAGGTCAGGCAGCATCCAAGGAGTAGGAGAATCGACGTTTCGGGCATAAGGCCTTCTTCAGAAGAGGCTGAAGAAAGTCTTATTCCCGAAACGTCGATTCTCCTGCTCCTTTGATGCTGCCTGATATGCTGCGCGTTTCCAGCATCTGATCTCCAGCATCTGCAGTCCTCACTTTCTTTCAACTGAGACTCCCGAATGATAAGTTGCCTCCCAGGTGCACGGGTGAGGGATCTGTCGGATTGTCCTGCAGGACAATCTGAAGGGGAATGGTGAACAGCCAGCTGTCGTGGTGCATATAGGTACCAATGAAATCTGTAAGAAATTAACTGAATGAGGTCATGCAAACAGAATTTAGGGAGTTTGGAGCCAAGTTATAAAGTTGGACCACAGAGGTAGGAATCACCGTATTGCTGCCAGTGCCACATGCTAGTCAGAGTACGAATGACAGAACAACCATGACGAATGCGTGGCTTGAGTAATGTTGCAAGAGAGAAGGGTTCAGAGTTTTGAGACATTTGGACCAGTTCTGGCGGAGGTGGACCATTTCAAATTGTATAGTCTACACCTGGGCCAGACTTGAACCAATGTTCTCGGGGGTGTTTTTGCTAATGCTGTTGGGGAAGGGTTTGAATTGATGTGGCAGGAGATAGGAAGCAAATGACGGGGTTAGTGGATATTAAGGAGGTAGTATCTAAAGCCTGTAAGGAACTACATCATGAAGTCAGCATCACTAAAGGCAAGTGGAGGCGGGGAGCAGATGATGAACGCAAACATACTGGTGGTCTGAGGAGCATTTGTTCTAATGCAAGAAGTGTCGCAGGTAAGGCAGATGACTTATGCCCGAAGAAGGGCTTATGCCCGAAACGTCGATTCTCCTGTTCCCTGGATGCTCCCTGGCCTGCTGCGCTTTTCCAGCAACACATTTCCAGCAGATGACTTAGGGCTTGGATTAGTACCTGGAAGAATTATGTTACTGCAATTACACAGACTTGGTTGAGGGAAGGGCATGATTAGCAACTAAATATCCACATCCATTGATGCTACAAGCGTGATAGAGTGACGTGAAAGGGAGGGGTTGCATTTCGGGTCAGAGAGGATATCACATCTATCCTGAAGCAGGTCACTATGGAGGAATCGAATGGTGTGGAAATATGGCCAGAGCTTAGAAACAACCCCCACCAGTAATAATGCTGGGTTGTACTACAGGCCTGTCAACTCCAAGCTTGAGATGGAGGTTCAAATACGGAGAAAGATCATTGGAAGATGTAGGAGCATCAGGATGATGGTGATCGGAGATTTTAGTTTTCCCAACTTTGACTGGCATCGACATAGCTTTAGAGGTATGGTTTGACCAGAATTTGTAAGGACCATCCAGGAGGATTTTCCATAACAGCATGTGAACAGTCCAAATCGGGAAGGGGGCATACTGGACCTGATGTTAAGAAATGGGCCTGGTCAGGTCGTTGAAATTTTAGTAGGGATTACTTTTGAAATAGTGATCTCAATTCCATAACGTTTAGAATACTCATCGACAAAGGTGAGAGTGGTTGTAAAAGAAGAGTGCTAAACTAGGAGAACGCTTACAAATCCAAAATTTGGCAATGGCTGGGGAATTAGTTTGGGAGCAGCTGTTTGACGGTAAATCCACATCTGATATGCGGGAGGCTTTTAAAGAGAGAATTTAATTAAAGTTCAGGAAACAGAGTTTCCTGTGAACTCGAAGGTTAGGAATGGCAAGTCAGGGAACGATGGTTGGTGGGTGAAATTGTGAGACAGGCTTAGAGGAAAAAGGATGCATACATGTGTTCTAAGCAACTGAAGCAAGATAAAGCCGTGGAAGAACTTCGGGAATGTCAGACCGATCTGCAATGAGAAATTAAGAGGGCTAAAAGTGGTCATAAGATATCTTTAGCAAGCAGGGTTAAGGAAAACCCCAAAGCCTTTTATTCATATATGAGGAGCAAGAGAGTAACGAGGGGGAGCGTTGGCCCTCTCAAGGACAAAGGTGGAATGATACGCATGCAGTCAGAGAAAATGCGTGAGATTCTTAATGAGTACTTTGCATAGGTATTCACGGAGGAGAGGGACATGGCGGATGTTGAGGTTAGGGATAAATATTCATTTACTCCAGGTCAAGTCGGCATAAGGAGGGAGGAAGTGTTGTGTACTCTAAAAGCTATTAAGTTAGACAAGTCCCCAGTTCTAGATGGGATCTATATCCCACGATGGCATGCTTGTCACAGTTATGGTCAGCAACAGTAACTGTGAGCCTTTTCAAGTCAGATAAGGAGGAAAACTGAGATAGGTGATTGCCACAACTTTGTTCACCATATCTACTGTAACAATCATTCACATCATCCCTGGAATCGAAATTGTATACAGAACAGGTGGCAGACTTTTCAATCTTGCCCGTCTTGATTACAAAAACAAGACATCTATGAGTTCACTCATCAAGTTCCAATATGCAGATGACAACAGTATTGCAGGTCTATCAGAAAACCACCGACAACAGCTTCTGACCGCTTTCAAACGTGCGTACATGACACTTGGATTATCATCAATTCCATAAAGATTCAGATTATATATCAACCGTCACCACCTGAGACAAATCGAATAGAACCATCAATTCAACATGGCCAAACATCCTTGGTAAACGTGGAACACTTTCCATATCTTGTAAGTCACCTGTCCTCAAAAGTTGATCTTAATGGCGATATCCAGCATTGTCCTAAATGCGTTGGAAGAACTTATGGATGACTCCAAACAGGAGTCTTTCAAGATCATGCTGTTAAGACAGACACCAAAATGTTAGTGTACAAAGTGGTGGCGATCTGAATGATCCTGTATGTAACAGAAACTTGGACACCTTACCGACAACATCTGAAGGTACCCGAAAAGCTCCATTAACACTGCCTCTGATACATTTTGAATAACAGATGTAAAGTTAGAAGAACCAACATCAGCGTGCTGAATGAGGCAAAAACAACAAACATTGAAACCGACCTGATCAAGAACCAATTAACATGGAGTGGTCATGTTTTCTGGATGAAAGATGAACATCTACTGAATCAAATCTTCTATTCCCAACTTGAAGAAGGAAAATATAAGACAGGCGCACTTCAGAAGAGAATCAAAATCAGTTTTAATGCCAAGATGAAGAAATGCAACAACGATATAAACAACTGGGAAAACAATGCCAAGGACAGAAAACTCTGGCAAACAATCATCCGAGAAGGAACATCAACTTTCCTTCAGATATGCAACAGATATGCAGAATTAGAAGAAAAGAGAAGAAAACAGAAAACGAGGCAGTAACACACAAAGCTCGATCTGCCATTTGGACTACATATCCAGAATGTGGTAGAACTTTCAAAGCCACGTTTGGACTCAAAACCCACCTGACAACTCATAAGTAGATCAACCGATTGAAGATCACCATCCTCAAAGTCGAGGGATGGCCACAACGATTGGGAGGTGTATCGATCAGGCTAGAATCAGTGTGAGACTCTTTACAGTCAGCGAATAGCTATTGGGAGATGTGCAGCTCACACAGAATCACTGTGAGACTCCTTTCTGTCAACACGTAGTTAGACCAGATTCACTGCTAGCTTCTTGCAAACAGCGCATAGTTATTGGGAGGTTTGTGGGTCAGCTCGAATCACTCTGAGACAATTTACAGTCTGAGAATAGCTATTGGGAGGTGTGTAGGTGAGGCCAGAGTCACTTTGAGACTTTTTACAGTATGCAGATAGTTATTGAAAATTGTGGAGATGACACCCGAATAACGATGAAACTGTAACGATCTGGTTATTGCTAAGTGTTGCAAATCAGGTCAGAACCACCGTGAGACTCTTTACAGTCAACATTTGGCAATGGGAGGTGTGCAGATGTGCCCAGAGTCCCTGGGAGACTCTTTTCAGTGAGCTTATAGTTATTGGGACGCGCGTTAATGATGCCAGAATGACAATGAAAGTCGTTACAGTCAGCATAGAGTTATTGGGAGGTGTGTAGATTAGGACAGAATCACTGCGAGACTATTTACAGTAAACATATATTATTGGGAGGTGCGTAGATGCTGCCAAATTCACTGTGAGACCCAACAGAGCCAGTGTATAGTAATTGCAAGGTGTTGTAGATCAGGACAGAATCACTATGAGATACTTTACCGTCATCATTTCGTTATTGGGACGTGCGTAGA
>NW_025213259.1:30228-31749 GCF_004010195.1 Chiloscyllium plagiosum
TAAATCTGACCAAATTGTGGTCATTATCACCGATATGGTCACCCACTGTCACATCACCCACTTGCCTATTTTCATTTCCCAAATCTAAATCCAGAATTGTCTCTCCTCTTGTTGGGTTTGTCATGCATTGTTTAAAAACAGTTTCCTGGATATAGAACATTAATTTTTCACCCTCAATGCCCATTAATTTGTTTGAAACCCAATTTATATTGGGATAGTTAGTCTCCTACTAGTATTGGCGCCTTATTCTTACGTGCAGAAATTTGTCTACATGTATGTTCTTCTATCTACCTCTCACTAAATGGGGGTCTGTAGTATACTCCTAGTAGTGTGACTTCCTTTTTTTTATTCCTAAGGTCAGACTATAAAACCTCATTTGTTAACCCATTTACTATATCATCCCTTCTCACAGTGTAATTGAGTCTTTAACCATTATGCTACCCCATCACCCTTTTTTGTCACCCACTCTATCCTATCTAAAAACTCCATATGCAGGGATATTAAGCTACCAATTTTGCCCCTCCTTTAGCCAGGTTTCCATTATAGCAATAACATCATGTTGCCATGTGTCTATTATTGCCCTTAGTTCATCTGCTTTGTTTGCAATGCTCTTGCATTGAAGTTTAAAAAGCTCAACCCTGTCATGGCTTTGTGCGTGGGAAATCATGTCTCACAAATGTGATTGAGTTTTTTGAAGAAGTAACAAAGAGAATTGATGAGGGCAGAGCAGTAGATGTGATCTATATGAACTTCAGTAAAGCATTCGACAAGGTTCTCCATGAGAGACTGATTAGCAAGGTTAGATCTCACGGAATGAAGGGAGAACTAGCCATCTGGATACAGAACTAGCTCAAAGGTAGAAGACAGAGGGTGGTGATGGAGGGTTCTTTTTCAGACTGGAGGCCTGTGACCAGTGGAGTGCCACAAGGATCGGTGCTGGGCCCTCTACGTTTTGTCATTTACATAAATGATTTGGATGCGAGCTTAAGAGGTACAGTTAGTAAGTTTGCAGATGACACCAAAATTGGAGATGTAGTGGATAGCAAAGAAGGTTACCTCAGATTACAACAGGATCTTGATTAGATGGGCCAATGGGCCAAAAAGTGGCAGATGGAGTTTAATTCAGATAAATGTAAGGTGCTGCATTTTGGGAAGGCAAATCTTAGCAGACCTTATACACTTAATGGTAATGTCCGAGAGAGTTTTGCTGAACAAAGAGACTTTGGAGTGCACGTTCATAGCTCCTTGAAAGTGAAGTCGCAGGTAGACAGGATAGTGAAGAAGGCGTTTGGTATGCTTTCTTTTATTGGTCAGAGTATTGAGTACAGGAGGTGAGACGACATGTTGCGGCTGTACAGAACATTGGTTCGGCCACTGTTGGACTATTGTATGCAATTCTGGTCTCCTTCCTATCGGAAAGATGTTGTGAAACTTCTTAGATTCCCTACAGTGTGGAAACAGGCCCTTCAGCCCAACAAGTCCACACTGACCCTCCGAAGAGCAACCCACCCAGACCTATTC
>NW_025213260.1:0-6999 GCF_004010195.1 Chiloscyllium plagiosum
TGCCAGTCAGTGCATTTACATGAATGTTACAGACACATTAACAGAACAAACCTGAGTGGTGTCTGGGTCTTGCTGCACATGGACAGAGACCAGTTCAGGAGCTGAGTGGGCACAAAATGTTCTGAACATTGTGGAATCTTCAGTGACCATCCCCACTTCTGATCTTATGATGGGGAGGGTGGGGGCGGGAAGACATTGATGGAGCAGCTGAAGCTGTTTGTGAAGAGGAAGCTACCCTGAGGATCTCCCACAGAGCTGACCCAGGACTGAGATGATGAGCATCTTCCTTTGTGCCATTTTTGACTCCAAACAATGGAGAGTTTACTCTGATTCCCATCAAGTCCAGTTTTGTTAAGCTCCATGATGTCAACAGAAGTTAACCACTGCCTTGATATCAGGGCCAGTCAGTTTTGTCTGAACCCTTGTGTCAGCCTCTTTAGTTCATATCAAGAGGCCATGGTATAGGAGCAGCAAGTGTTTTCTTCAAACAGCTGGTGTTGAATGTCAGGATTTCTTTTCTCAAGAGTGTTCGGGGAGCTAGGTGACTGAAAGTATTTGAAGAGAAGGTCGATGGAAATTGACCTGTCAGAGAGTTGAGGGCAATGAAGAATTGGGTATGAAAGAAGATTTGAGACCAAGAGCAGATCAGTCATGATCTTAGAGAAGGGCAAGGCAGGCTTGGGGAGTGAACGACCTGCCCCTGTTTCTGAAGTTCTCCCATTCGGTTATTGGAAAGTTAGTGGGTGTTATTGTCATAAATGTGCAATTACTGAATTGCAGTCAGGAGGCCAGAGGATTTTGTGAGACATCTCTGGGTGAGATATGGGGGCTATATTCACAGTGAATCTGGGTCTATACATGATCAACAAATGAAACACAAGTTTCAGAGACGGGAAGCTCAGTAAAGAGAGAGACGGGCCTCTTTCATACCCCGCCTGGATTCTTCAATTACATTTCCCAAATCACTTCAAATCTTGTGACAGCCTTGAAGGGCTGAATGGTCTCCTCCATTTTTGTGCATCAGGTTATAGATGAAAGTAGCCTCCAACTGTACCTGTCTAGCACATTTGAGGGCCTGAATGGAACACAGAAACATGGGACTGAGGAGCAGGAGTGGGGCATTAGATACTTTGACCCTTCTCCACCAGGCACCGATATTGTGGCTGATCAAGTTATGGTCTCAGCCCCACTTTCCTGTCTGTGTCCAATTATCTGTGACTCACTTCCCTGTCAAATAATTAACTAACACAGCTTTCAGTTCATGTGAACATCGAGACAGAATAAAAACTTCCAGTGAAGAGAATTCCCACTTGAAAGGTCCTTTAAGAATTTTCCGTCATTCCTCTTATAGAATCAGAGAGTCATGCAGAACGGAAACAGACCCGTTAGTCCAATCTGTTCACTCCGATCAGATATCAAACCTGATTTAATCCCATTTGCCAGCATTTGGCCAATATCCCTCCTGTGATTGTACCTGCCTGGACCACTTCCTCTGGTAGCAATTTCTGTACACACAAAACTCTCTGTCTGAAACATTTATCTTCCGGTCCCTTCTAAATCATTCGCACCCTCCCCTATCCTGGGATCAGAACGTGGCTTTTCAGAATATCCATACATCTGATGTCACCCCTCAACCTCTGACACTCCTGGGGGAATGATCTCAACCTAATCAACCTTTCCCCGACGCTCAAACCTTCAGTCCTGGAACATCGACATAAATCTTTTCTGCAGACAACCGAGTTGCACGCAGTATTTTTAAAGTGGCCTCACCAACATCCTGCGAGTGTTGGATTTGGCTGAATTCCTTTTGCTTTAGCCAGTGAGGAGATTCCAGTGAATTCTGGTCAGGGAATCATCCAAAAGGTCGCACGGTAGTTAGCACTGCTGCCTCACAGCACCAGGGACTCGGGTTCGATTCCAGCCTTAGGTGACTGTGTGGAGTTTGCACATTCTCCCCGTGTCTGTGTGAGCTTCTAATGGGTGCTCCTCCAGTTTCCTACCACAGATGCAATATGCCCCCACAACTCCTATACTCAATGTTCTTACTGATGAAGGCAAATGTGTACTGCACCACTGTCTACCTACGACTCCACTTTCAAGGAACAAAGTACCTGTAGCCCTATGTCCCTTTGTTCCACAACAATCCCCAGGACCTTACCATCAAGTGTATAATTTCTGCCCTGATTTGCCTTCCCTAAATACAAAACCTCGCATTTATTTAAATTACATTTCATCTCTCACTCCTTGTCCCTTTGTACCATTTAATTGTGGTCTCGTTGTACTCTGAGAAAATCTACTACACCACCTTTCTGATGTAATCTGGAAACTTACTAACTATGGCGCCAATGTTCACATCCAAATCCTTGATATAAATTATGAAATTCAGTGAACTCAGTACTGATTCGTGGGGCACACTGCTACTCACAGGCTTCCAATCAGAAAAATACCCTCTTCCTTCAAGCCAATTACGACTCGCTTCCCCTGTATCCCAAATGACCGAACCTTACTAATCTGTCTACCAATCGGAATGTTATGAACACCTTGCTGAGGTTCATATAGACAATATTTACCAAACTGCCTTCATCAATCTTCTTTGTCACCTCTTCATAAAGCTCAACCAAAATAATGAGACATGATTTCCCATGCAGAAAGACAGGTTGACTACCCTGATCAGCCCTTGCCTTCCCAAATGTATGTCAATCCTGGCCCTCAGAATCCCCTCCAACAACTTACCCACCACTGACATCAGGCGAATTGGTCTATAGTTCCCCGGCTTTTGGGGTCTCTGTTTCCTTTTCTAGTCCCACTGCTCCACTGCTCACAACAAATGCTAAATGTTACCAGGTCGTTGATATGGCCGATGATATCGGTCTGAGACTGGGTCAGGGACAGTTTTAGCAACAAGTCAGGCTAGTTTCATTGACACATTTATGATCCACAGCAATGTTACTCAAACTATGATGGAAAGATGAATGGAAAAGTGATCGGGTATTGCAAATATTTCATCGATAGTTCCATGATTAAAACACACACACACACACACGCACAGATCCACACGCACACACACAGACACACACACACGCGCGCGCGCGCACACACACACACAAACCGGTTAACAAAATCTCTGCAATTTTAATTTGAAAGACCTTTGTCCAAATATTTGTGTAACTCATGACAAAAGTAAAAATTCAGATTGTCCAAAATGTTATTCTGCTTCTAAAAATATTCCACTCACACACAAGCTGCTGACAATGGGATTTCATCCTGAGTAGATTCTAATGAATTCTGGTCAGGGATCATCCAAAGGGTGGCACGGTGGTTAGCACTGCTGCCTCACAGCACCAGGGACTTGGGGTCGATTGCAGTCTTGGGTGATTGTCTGTGTGGAGTTTGCACATTCTCCCTGTATCTGTGTGAGCTTCTAATGGGTGTTCCATATTCCTACCACAGCTCAAACTGTGTAGGTTAGGTGGATTGGTCATGTGAAATTGTCTGTAGTCAGGGATTTCTGGGTTAGGTGCATTAGTCAGGGGTAAATGCAGGGGAAAGGGTTGGGAAGTTTGGTGTGGACTTGTTGTGCCAAAGGGCCTGCAGGGATTCTATAAAAATAAGAATGGTAACAATGACTGTAGAGCTTTATTTCTGGCTTGCACGCATTGCTGTGATGAGGAACAATGAAGGAGAGAGACTGCAAGAGGCCATTCCTTCTCAGGCAGATTACATTTTCTCTCACTCTGAGCTGAATCATACAGTAATGTCATCCTCTCCCAAACTGGACCATGTGAGGTCTCCTTGTACATTGTCCAAACTATGTCTCCATCACATTCCCTGTTCCATGTAGGTGCAACATTGCTGCCGTCATGCACAAAGCCATACCCTGAGCAAAACTATGTTTACATGGCCCGGCGCCATTAAAAATAAAATGTTTAATTTATTAAGAATACCTGTGTTAAAATGAATGCAGTTTATAAAGAAATACAGAAATTGCTGTAAAGGCTCGGCAAGTCTGTCAGCATCCAGATGCCTTTTACATGCTGTATTTGTACCAGCCTCCAGCACTTCCTCTGTCAGCTTATTCCATACACACACCACCCTCTGAGTGAAAAGTTGCCCTTTAGGCCTCTTCAAAACCTTTCCTGTCTCATTTTTCACCAATGTCCTCTAGTTTTGGACACCCGTAACCGGGGGGAAACCCGGACTACTCACCCTATCCATGACCATTCTGATTTTATAAACCGCTACTGCTGCGAAATGTGACTCCAATCAGCACAAATAGCTGCAGTTTCAGTCATCCTGGGCCTAAATTCTGAAATTCAATACTGACACCTCTTCCTTCTCCATCACGTCACAATTCTAAATGCATTTTAATCAGTTTGTTCAGATATATCCTGAGACACGTCTGTGGGATTTACACCTAGACCTTTGTGCCCGGAAGTAGGGACACTGGCATTACTCAGCAATACCCAAAAAGCTGGAACATTATTCTCCTGTGTGTTTGTTCATCAGCCTGTTCTGACATGCTGGGACATACCTCTGCAACAGGCAGGACTTGAATCAAGTCCTTCTAGTCCAGAGGTAGGAACACTACCACACAAATTCAGGAATTGGAATCAAATCCAAAGTTCTGACTTAGAGGCAGGGACACTACCCACTACACTACCATACCCAGATTTTGGGTCATATTTGAGTGCCCGCTTTCAGCTCCGTGTGGATTTATTATAATCAGGTTACCATTACTGAACTACAAAAAACACTTTGTATTGTTAAACAAATGCAAGATATTTGTCTCAACTGTAGGATATTGAGTGTACGTGCTACACTATCGAAATTAACTGTGAACAACTTTAATCGCTATTATCTGTAGTCTGCAATATTAGGGAAAGAAATCCTGCAGACACACTCTGCCCAATGAAGGGTCTCAAATGGATATTTATTAAATCTGTTCCCCTCCCCCTAATCACACAAGGCAAATCAAGCTCAGGGTCTTTGTGAAAATCAAGGCTGGAGTGTGCAGGCCTCCTGGAGAAGGATGGGTATTTTAAAATTGAAGGGGGAGGGTGAGGTGGCAGTAATATCACACATTGGGCTGAGGGGTGGCTGATGGAGTTTAGTTTGGATTAATGTGAGTTTTGGGATTTGGTAAATCAAACAAGAGTAGGACCTATAAATTAAAAGTAGGATCTTTGGCAGTGTTGTAATACAGAGACCGAGGCCGTCAGGTTTAATTCTTTAAAATTTGAATCTCATATAGATAGTGTGGTTAAAAAGGTGCTTAACACACTTGGCCTAATAGGTCAGACCTTTGAGTATTGGAATTGGGGCGTTATGTTGAGGTTGTATTGGACATTGGTAAGGTCCCTTCTGGAATACTGTGTCTAGTCTGGTCATTCTGCCCGCTAATTCCATTGGCACACCACGCTCTGGGTGAAGAAGCTGCCCCTTAGGTCACTTTTAAATGCTCCCCTCTCACCTTAAGCCTAAGTCCTCTCGTATTGTGCTCCCGCACCCTTAGGAAATACCTTCGTGATTCACTTAGATATTATTGACCTTGATATTATTAAGCTGGAGAGGATTCAGTAGAGCTTAACCTGGATGTTGCTGGGAAAGGAGGGAGTGAGCTATAAGGAGAGATTGGGTAGGCTGGGACGTTTTTCACTGGAGAGGATGAGATTAAGGAGTAATTTTACAGATGTTTATAAAATAATGAGGGGTACAGATAAACTGAAGGGCTGATGTCATTTCCCTAGAATTGGGAATTCAAAACTGAGGGATATTTTAAGGTGCGAGGAAAAAGATTTCCAAAAGTTATGAGAGGTAATTATTTTAGACAGAATCTGGCTTGTGTGTGGAATGAACTTCCAGAGGAAGTGGCGAAAGCAGGGGCAGTTATAATGTTTAAAGGACATTTAGAACAGTCCATTTAGAAGACATCAGTTTGGATGGTACTGTGAGCAGCTGCCCTCTCCCTCCCCCTCTCTGAATGAATCCCTGTTGGTTTCACCCTCTGCCAATGCCTGTGCAGTGGCGTGTGAAGACCAGCAGAGGGTGGCATTACATCACTTTAAACACCACAGAGGCTGCCAGACCTGCCCCTCACAGAGACACACAGATACACACACATGGGAATGGTTACGGCATTGCGTGAAGCTCATCTGGTAACTTAAACTACACATAAAGAAATCTCAATTTGCCTTGTAATCTGTTAACATATGAGTGACAGATCTGCCAAATTCCACTGTTTAAATAAAAGCATCAATTTATTTTTTCACTCTTAAATTGAACATTTCACATCAACTGTTCACAACTCTGGGACCCTCTTCCTCTTAACTGCTTATTACCCGACTCCAGCTCTATAGCAATATACTGTTTCTGGGTTTGCCATCCTCTCGTATCACAGGTGCTTGTAAGCTCTCAGTTCAGAACAGCATTCGCCCTCTCTTAAAGGTACAGGACACACTTTCAACTTCATCACATTATACCCTGATGAATATCGATAAGTGGGACCTATCCGGACGGCAGTGAGTGTCAGGCTGGGTGCGTTGTGTGGACAGCAGTGAGGGTCAGTCTGGTGGCAGCGTGTGGACGGCGGTGAGAGTCAGGCAGTGAGGGTTAGGCTGAGGGTGGCGTGTCGCCGGCGGAGATGGACAGGCTTGGTATGGTGTTGGACGGTGTTGAGGCTCAGGCTGGGTCGGTGTGTGGATGGCAGTGAGGGACAGGCTGGGGGCTGCGTGTGGACGGCTGTGAGGATAAGGCTGGTGCATTATTGGACGGCGGTGAGGGTCAGGCTGTGGGTGGTGTGTGGAGAGTGGAGGGTATCAGGTTTGGGGCGGTGTGTAGACAGCGGTGAGGGTGAGGTTGGGTGCGGTGTGTGGGCGGCAGAGGGGTTCAGGATGGGGGCGGTGTGCGGGTGGCAGTGAGGCTCAGGCTGGAGACGGTGTGTGGGTGGCGGTGAGGGTCAGGCTGTGGGTAGTGTGTGGGTAGTGGTGAGGGTCAGAATTG
>NW_025213260.1:10462-13193 GCF_004010195.1 Chiloscyllium plagiosum
GTCAGGTTGGGGACGGTTTGTGGATGGTTGTGAGGGTCAGGCTGGGAGCGATGTGCGGATGGCAGTGAGGGCCAGGCCGGGGGCGGTGTGTAGATGGCGGTGAGGGTCAGGATGGTGGCGGTATGTGGACTGCAGTGAGGGTCAGGCAGGCGCCGGTGTGTGGTTAGCGATGACACACTGTAACACTCTCTGACCCGCTCTCAGACACACTGTAACACTCTCTTATGCAGACTATGACACTCTCTGTCTCTCTCTGACACTCTGAGACACACTGTGACACTCTGTGACTCTCTGAGACTTTGAGACACACTGTGACATTCGCAGACCCTCACTGACATTCTCTGAGACACAATGTGACACTCTCTGACAGACTGTGGCAGAATGTGGCACACTGTAACACTCTCTGACCGACTGTGACACACTCTAACACATGGTGAAATTCTCTGTGACACTGTAACACTCTTTAAGACACACTGTGACACTCTTTGACTATCTCTGAGTCACACTATGATTCCTCTAAGACTATGACAGACAATGACATTCTCTGACTTTCTCTAACAATCTCTGAGGCATATTGTGACACTCTGACACTCTCTGACACTCTCTTAGACACACAATGACATTCTCTGACTCTCTGAGACACACAGTGACACTCTCTGACAGTCTCTGAGAAAAATTGTGACACTTTCTGACTCTTTCTGTCACTCTCTGAGACACACTGTAACACTCTCTGACAGACTGTGACCCTCTCTGAAACAAACACTGACCCTTTCTGAGACACAGCATGATTCACTGTGACACTCTCTGACTCTCTCTGACACACTCTGAAATACACTAACCTTCTCTTACGGACTGTGACACACTGTTACACTCTCTGATACACAGTGTGAGACACTCTGTGACACACAGTGGCACACTCTGACCCTCTCAGACACTCTCTGTGACACATTGTGACACTCTCTGACAGACTGTGACACACTATGACTCTCTCTGAGACAGACTGTGACCCTCTCTGACGCTCTCTGACACTCTCTTAGACATACGGGGACACTCTCTGACTCTCTCTGAAACACACTTTGACACTCACTGACAGACTGTGATACACTGTGACACTCTCTGACCCTCTCTTAGACACACGGTGACACTCTCTGACTCTCTCTGCCACTCTGAGACACACTGTGACACTCTCTGACAGACTGTGACACTCTCTGAGAAACACTGCGACATCTCTGAGACACACTGTGACACTCTCTGACACTCTCTGTGACACTTTCTAGCACATCTGAAACACTCTGTGACACTCTCTGACAGACAGTGACACACTGTGGCACTCTGAGACTGACTGTGACACTTTATGACTCTACCTGACGCTCTGAGACACGCTGTGACACTCACTAAGACACACTGCGACACTCTATGACATTCTCTGAAACTCTCTTAGACACACTGTGACACTCTCTGACTCTCTGACACTGTTTGAGACACACTGTGACACTCTCTGTCACTTTCTCCAACACACTGCGACACTCTCCGATCCTATCTGACACTCTCTGAGACAGACTGTGACACTTTCTGACTCTCTCCGACTCACTCTGAAATATACTGTAAACTTCTCTGACAGACTGTGACACACTGTGACACTCTCTAGAGAGACTGTGTCACTTTCTGACTCTATATGACTCTCTGAGACACACTGTGACACTCACTGAAACACACAGTGAAACTCTCTGACAGACTGTGACACTCTCTGACTCTCTCTGAGACTACTTTAGACACACTGTCGCACTCTCTGAGACAGACTGTGACACTTTCTGACTCGCTCTGACTCTCTGAGACATGCTGTGACACTCACAGAGACACACTGTGACACTCACTGAGACACACTGTGACACTCTCTGACTCTCTCTGAGACTATCTTAGACACACTGCGACACTCTCTGACTCTCTCTGAGGCACACTTTGACACTATCTGACACACTGTGACACTCTCTGAGCCAGACTGTGACACTTTCTGACTCTCTCTGTCTCTCTGAGACGCACTGTGAAACTCACTGAGACACAATGTGACACTCTCTGACAGACTGTGACATACTGTGATACTCTCTGAGACAGATTGTGACACGTTCTGACTCTCTCTGAGAAACACTGTGATACAGTCTGACTCTCTCTGAGACACACTGTGATACAGTCTGACTCTCTTTGACACTCTCTGAGGCACAGTATGACATCCTGTGACACTCTCTCACTCACTCTGACAGTCTCTGAGACACACTGTGACACTCTCTGACTGTCGGAGACACACTGTGATACAGTCTGATTCTCTTTGACACTCTCTGAGGCACAGTATGACATACCGTGACACTCTCTGACTCACTCTGACACTCTCTGAGACACACTGTGAAACTCTCTCACAGACTGTGACCCTCTCTGAGCCAAATGCTGACACTCTCTGACACTCTCTGAGGCACAGTATGACACTTTCTGACTCTCTCTGACACACTCTGAAATACAATGTAACATTCTCTGACAGACTGTCACATTTTGACACTCTCTGAGACAAACTGTGACTCTTTCTGACTCTCTGAGACACACTGTCATCCTCTCTTAGACACACTGTGACACTCTCTGTCAATCTCTGAGGCACACTGTGACATTCTCTGACAGACTGTGACACACTGGAACACTCTGAGAAACTGTGACAGACTCTGACACTCTCTGAGACACACTGTGA
>NW_025213260.1:13446-28014 GCF_004010195.1 Chiloscyllium plagiosum
ACACTCTGAAATACAATGTAACATTCTCTGACAGACTGTCACATTTTGACACTCTCTGAGACAAACTGTGACTCTTTCTGACTCTCTGAGACACACTGTCATCCTCTCTTAGACACACTGTGACACTCTCTGTCAATCTCTGAGGCACACTGTGACATTCTCTGACAGACTGTGACACACTGGAACACTCTGAGAAACTGTGACAGACTCTGACACTCTCTGAGACACACTGTGACACTCTCTGACAGACTGTGACACAATGTGACATACTCTGAAACACACCGTGACGCTCTCTGACACAGGCAGAGACACACTGTGACACTCTCTGACACTGTCCAACACACTGTGACGCTCTCTGAGACACAGTGTGACACTCTCTGACACTCTGTGACATACTGTGACACTTTCTAGCACGTCTGAAACACTCTGTGACACTCTCTGACAGACGGTGACATACTGTGACACTCTCTGAGACAGACTGTGACACTTTCTGACTCGCCCTGACTCTCTGAGACACACTGTGACACACACTGAGACACACTGTGACACTCTCTGACAGACTGTGAAATACTGAGACACTCTCCAAGACAGACTGTGCGACTTTCTGACTCTCTCTGACTCACTCTGAAATATACTGTAAACTTCTCTGACAGACTGTGACACACTGTGACACTCTCTAGAGAGACTGTGACACTTTCTGACTCTCTGACTCTCTGAGACACACTGTAACACTCACTGGGACACACTGTGAAACTCTCTGACAGACTGTGCCACTCTCTGACTCTCTCTGACAAACTCATAGACACACTGTGACACTCTATGATTCTCTCTGACACTCTCTGAGGCACACTGTGACACTCTCTGAGAGACTGTGACACACTGACACTCTCTTAGACACACTGCAACACTCTGACTCTCTCTGACACTCTCTTAGATACACTGTGTCACGCTCTGACAAACTGTGACAATTTCTGTGACACACTATGACACTCTCTGAACGACCGTGACACTCTCTGACACACGGTGACATTTTCTCTGACACTGTGATTCTCTCTGAGACCCACCGTGACACTCTCTGACTGGCTCTGACACTCTCTGAGACAGACAGTTACACTCACTGACTCTCTCTGACACTTTCTGACTCTCTCTGATACACTGTGATATAGTCTGACTCTATCTGACACTCTCTGAGGCACAGTATGACATACCGTGACACTCTCTGACTCACTCTGACATCTCGGAGACACACTGTGACACTCTCTCACAGACTGTGACACTCTCTGAGCCAAATGCTGACACTCTCTGACACTCTCTGAGACACAGTATGACACACTGTGACTCTTTCTGACTCTCTCTGAGATTACTCTGGAATACACTGCAAGATTCTCTGACAGATTGTGTCACACTGTGACACTCTCTGAGAAACACTGTGACAATTTCTGACTTTCTCTAACACTCTGAGACACACTGTGAAACTCTCTTAGACTCACTGTGACCCGCTGTGACACCACGAAAGACTGTGACACACTGAGACACTCTCAAAGACAGACTGACACTTTCTGACTCTCTCTCTGACACTGTTTGAGGCACACTGTGACACTCTCTGACAGACTATGATACACTGAGACAATCTCAAAGACAGACTGTGACTCTTTCTCACTCTCTCTGGCTCACTCTGAAATATACTGTAACCTTCTCTGACAGACTGTGACACCTTCTGACTCTGTCTGACTCTCTGAGACACACTGTGACTCTCTGACTCTCTCTGAGGCACACTGAGACACTCTCTGACAGACTGCAACACACTGAAACACGCTCTGCCTCTCTCTGGCACTCTCTTAGACACACTGTGACACTCTCTGACTCTCTCTAACACTTTGAGACGCACTATGACACTCTCTGATCCTATGTGACACACTCTGAGAAAGACTGTGACGGTCTCTGACACTCTCTGAAAAGCACTGTGACACTCTCTGACAGACTGTGACACACTGTGACACTCTGACTCTCTCTGAAACACACTGTGACACTCTCTGACAGACTGTGACACACTGTGACACTCTCTGAGACGCAATGTGACACTCTCTGACAGACTGTGACACACTGTGACACTTTGAGACACACTGTGACATTCTCTGATCCTATCTGACACTCTCTGAGACACACTGTGACACTCTCTGACTCTCTCTGACACTTTGAGACGCACTGGGACACTCTCTGAGCCTATCTGACACTCTCGGACTCTCTCTGAAAAACACTTTGACACTCTCTGAGAATGCTGTGACACTCTCTGACTCTCTCTGAAACACACTGTGACACGCTCTGTCAGACTGTGACGCACTGTGACACATTCTGACACTCGCTGAGACACACTGGGACACTCTCTGACTCGCTCTGACAATTTGAGACGCACTGTGACACTCTCTGATCCTATCTATCACTCTCTGAGACACACTGTGACACTCTCTTATCTTATCTGGGACGCTCTGTGACACTCTCTGATAGACTGTGACACACTGTGACACTCTCAAAGACAGACTGTGACACTTTCTGACTCCCTCTGACTCACTCTGAAATATACTGAAACCTTCTCTGACAGACTGTGATCCACTATGACACTCCTGAGACAGACTGTGACACACTCTGAGACACACTGTGATACAGTCTGACTCTCTCTGACACTATTTGAGGCACAGTATGACACACTATGACACTCTCTGACTCACTCTGACACCCTCTGAGGGACACTGTGATACTCTCTTAAAAACACTGTAACATTCTCTGACTCTGTCTTAAACATACTGTAACATTCTCTGACTCTCTGAAGCACACTGTGACACTCTCTGAGAGACTGTGACACTTTCCGACTCTCTCTGACATTTACTTAGACAAACTGTGATACTCTCTGACTCTCTCTGACGGTGGCACGGTCGTTAGCACTGCTGCCTCACAGTGCCAGAGACCCGGGTTCAATTCCCGCGTCAGGCGACTGACTGTGTGGAGTTTGCACCGTTCTTCCCGTGTCTGCATGGGTTTCCTCCGGATGTTCCGGTTTCCTCCCACAGTCCAAAGGTGTCCAGGTCAGGTGAATTGGCCATGCTAAATTGTCCGCAGTGTTAGGTAAGGTGTAAATGTAGGGGTATGGGTGGGTTGCGCTTCGGCGGGTCGGTGTGAACTCGTTGGGCCAAAGGGCCTGATTACTAATGTAATCTTAGTAATCTAATCTCTCTGAAACACACTGTGACATGCTCTGACACTCTCTGAGACACACTGTGACGCTTTCTGACGCACTGTGACAATCTCTGAGACAAACTGTGACACTCTCTGTCCCTCTCTAACACTCTCTGAGATACACTGTGATATTTATGACTCTCTCTCTATCACACTCTCTGAAACACACTGTGACACTCTCTGACACTCTCTGATAAAAACTGTGACTCTCTCTGACACTCTGAGATACACTGCGAATGTTCTTTCACACTCTCTGAGAAATACTGTAACACTCTCTGACAGACTGTGACAGAGTCTGACACTTTCTGTTACACACGATGACACTCTTTGATGGACGGTGACACTCTCTGACTCTGGGTGACATTTTCTGAGACACTGTGACACTCTCTGACTCTGTCTGAGGCACACTGTGCCACGCTCTTACAGATGATGATATACTGTGACACTCTCTGACTCTCTCTGAGGCACACTGTGCCACGTTCGTACAGACGGTGACACACTGTGACACTTTCTGACACGCTCTGAGACACACTATGATACTCTCTGACAGACTGTGACAGACTGTGACACTCTCAAAGACAGATTGTGGCATTTTCTGACTCTCTCTGACACTCTTTGAGGCACACTGTGACACTCTCTGACAGATTGTGACAAACTGAGGCACTCTCAAAGCAGACTGTGACACTTTCTGACTCTCTCTGACTCTCTCTAAAATATACTGTAACCTTCTCTGACAGACTGTGACACACTGTGACACTCTCTGAGACAGACTGTGACACGTTCTAACTCTCTCTGAGGCACAATGTGACACTTTCTGACGCCCTCTGACTCTGAGACCCACTGTGACACTCTCTGCGACACACTCTCTGACAGACTGTGACACTCTCTGACTCTCTCTGACACGCTCTGAGACACACTGTGACAATTTCTGACTCTCTCTGACACTCTCCGAGGCACACTGTGACACTCTCTTAGACACACTGTGAACCTCTCTAACACTCTCTTAAACACACTGTAACATTCTCTGACTCTCTCTTAAACACGCTGTAACATTCTCTGACTCTCTCTGACATTCTCCAAGGCACACTGTGATACTCTCTGACAGACTGTGACACACTGTGACACTCTCTGAGACACACTGTGACACTTTCTAACTCCCTCTGACTCTCTGAGACACACTATGACACTTTCTAACTCTCTGACTCTCTGAGACACACTGTGACACTCTCTGACAGACTGTGACACTCTCTGACACCCTCATAGACACGCTGTGGCACTCTCTGAGACACACTGTGACTCTTTCTAACTCCCTCTGACTCTCTGAGACACACTGTGACACTCTGACTCACTCTGAGGCTCACTGTGACACTTTCTAACTCTCTGGCTCTCTGAGACACACTGTGACACTCTCTGACTCACTCTTGAGACATACTGTGACACTTTCTGACTCCCTCTGACTTTCTGAGACACACTGTGGCACTCCCTGACAGACTGTGACACTCTCTGACACCCTAATAGACACACTGTGACACTCTCTGATTCTATCTGACACTCTCTAAGACGCACTATGATACTCTCTGACAGTCTGTGACACACTGTAACACTCTCTGACTCTCTCTGAGAATCTCTTAGACACACTGTGACACACTCTGATCCTATCGCACACTCAGAGACGTATTGTGACACTCTTTGATCCTACCTGACACTCTCTGAGACACACTGTGAAACTCTCTGTCACTCTCGAGACAAACTGTGACACTCTGTGACAGACTGTGACACTCTCTGACATTTTCTGACTCTCTGAGACACATGCTGATTCTCTCTGACACTTTCTGAGACAGAAGTTGACACTCTCTGATTCTCTCTGAGACACAGCACGACACAGTGTGACCCTCTCTGACAGATTGTGACAAACTGTGACATTCTCTGACTTTCTCTGACACTCTCTTAGACACACTGTGACACTCTCTGACTCTCTGTCACGCTCTGAGACACACTGTCACGCTCTGACAGACTGTGACAATTTCTGTGACACATTATGACACTCTCTGAGAGACTGTGACACACTGAGACTCTCAAAGACAAACTGTGACACTTTCTGACTCTGTCTGACTCACTAGGAAATCTATTGTAGCCTTCTGTGACATACTGTGACACACTGTGATACTCTCTGAGACAGACTGTGACACTGTCTGACTCTCTCTGAGACACACTGTGACACTGTCTGACTCTCTCTGAGACACACTGTGACACTCTCTGACACATGTGAGACACACGGTGACAATCTCAGACACTCTCTCAAACACACTGTGACACGCTCTGTCAGACTGAGACACACTGCGACAAACTCTGACACTCGCTGAGACACACTGGGACACACACTGACTATTTGAGACGCACTGTGACACTCTCTTATCCTATCTGAGACATGCTGTGACACTCTCTGACATACTGTGATACACTGTGTCACTCTCAAAGACAGACTGTGACACTTTCTGACTCCCTCTGACTCACTCTAAAATATACTGTAGCCTTCTCTGACAGAGCGTGACCCACGGTGTCACTCTCTGAGACAGACTGTGACGCACTCTGACTCTCTGAGATAGACTGTGATATAGTCTGACTCTCTGTGACACTCTGTGAGGCACAGTATGACACACTACGCCACTCTCTGACTCACTCTGATCCTCTCTGAGACACACTGTGACACTCTCACAGACTGTGAACCTCTCTGAGACAAACTCTGACCATCTCTGACACTCTCTGAAACACACTGTGACACTCTCTGACAGACTGTGACTCTCTATGACTCTCTCTGACACTTACGTAGACACACTGTGACACTCTCTGACTCTCTGAAACACACTGTGACACTTTCTGACTCTCTCTGACTCTCTGAGACACACTGTAACACTCTGTGACTCTCTCTGACACTCTGGAAAAAATGTGACACTCTATTTCCCTCTCTGACACTCTCTGAGACACACTGTGACATTTTTTGACTCTATCTCACACTCTCTGAGACACACTGTGACACTCTCTGAGACACTCTGAGATACCCTGTGACGCCCTCTCACACTCTCTGAGAAACACGGTAACGCTCTCTGTCAGACTGTGACACTTTCTGTGACACACAATGTCACTCTCTGACGGACGGTGACACTATCTAACACTGGGTGACATTTTCTGACACACTGTGACACTCTCTGAGACACACTGTGACACTCTCTGTCTCTCTCTGACTCCCTGAGACACACTGTGTTACTCTCTGACCCGCACTGACATTCTCTGGCTTTCTCTGAGACACACTGTGACTATCTCTGAGGCACACTGTGACACTCTCTGACAGACTGTGACACACTGTGATACACTGTGACACTCTCTGACACTCTCTTGGACACACTGTGACACTCTCCGATCTGCTCTGACTCTCTGACACTTTCTGAGACGCACTGTGGCACTCGTTGACACAATCTGACACTCTGTGACGCACAATATGACATACTGTGACACTGTCTGACTCCCTCTGGCTCTCTCTGAGGCACACTGTGACACTCTCTGACAGACTGTGACACTTCTGACTCTCTCTGACTCACATCGAAATATACTGTAACCTTCTCTGACAGACTGTCACACACTGTGACACTCTCAGAGACAGTCTGTGACACGTTCCGACTCTCTCTGACTCTCTGAGACACGCTGTGACTCTCTTAGACACACTGCAGCACTCTCTGACTCTCTCTGACACTCTCTGAGGCAGACTGAAACACTCTCTCAAACACACTGTGACACTCTCTAACAGACTGTGAAACTCTCTGACACACTCTGCCGCACACTGTGACATACTCTGAATACTGTGACACTGTGACACTCTCTGACCCTCTCTGAGACCGACTGTGACACTCTCTGACTCTCCCTGACACTCTGAGGCACAGCAAGACATCTGTGACCCTCTCTGACACTGTGGCACTACTGAGACACACTGTGACACTCTCTGACAGACTGTGACACTCTCTGACTTTCTCTGACTCTCTCTGAGACACTCTGTGACACTTTCTGAGTCATTCTGTCACTCTCTGAGACACACTATAACACTCTCTCACAGACCGTGACCCTCTCAGGGACAAACACTGACCCATTCTGACACTCTCTGAGACACAGTATAACACACTGTGACACTTTCGGACTCTCTATGACACACTCTGAAATACATGTAACCTTTTCTGACAGACTGTGACACACTGTGACACTCTCAGAGACAGACTGTGACACGTTCTGACTTTCTCTGACTCTTTGAGACACGCTGTGACTCTCTTAGGCACACTGTGACACTCTCTGACTCTCTCTGACTCTCTGAGACACATTGTGACACTCTCTCACAGACTGTGACCCACTCTGAGACAAACGCTGACCCTCTCTGACACTCTCTGGGACACAGTATGACACACTGTGACTCTCTCTGATTCTCTCTGGCAAACTCTGAAATACACAGTAACCTTTTCTGACGGAATGTGACATACTGCGACTCTCTCTGAGACACACTGTGACACACTCTGACTATATCTGACACTCTCTGAGACACACTGTGACATTCTCTGACAATCTCTGACTCTCTCCGAGGCACACTGTGACACTCTCTGACCCTCTCTGAGACAGACTGTGACCCTTTCTGACTGAATGTGACACTCTCTGACTGACGGTGACACTCTCTGTGACACACTGTGATACTCTCTGACACACTGTGACATTCTCTGACTGAATGTGACACTCTCTGACAGACGGTGACACTCTCTGTGACACACTGTGACCCTCTCTGAGACACACTGTGACACTCTCTGACTGAATGTGACACTCTTTGACAGACGGTGACACTCCGACAGACTGTGACACTCTCTGTGACACACTGTGATACTCTCTGACACACTGTTACACTCTCTGACCCTCTCTGACACTCTCTGAAACACACTGTGACACTCTGACAGAATGTGACACTCTGACCCCGTCTGACACTCTCTGAGACACACTGTGACACTCTCTGAATTTCTCTGACACTCCCTGAAACATACTGTGACACTCTCTGACACACTGTGACACTCTCTGAATGACTCTAACAGACTATGACATTTTCTGTGACACACGATGACACTCTGAAAGACTGTGACACTCTCTGACAAACGGTAACATATTCTGAGACACTGTGACACTCTCTGATACACTCTGTAACACTTTCAGTATCTCTCTGACTCCCTGAGACACCCTGTGACACTCACTGACCGCTGTGATACTCTCCGACACACGGTGACATTCTCTGAGAAATTGTGACACTCTCTGAGACACACTGTGACACATTCTGACGCTCTCTGGCGCTCTCTTAGACACAGTGTGACACTCCCTGACTCTCTCTGAGAACCACTCTGACCCTCTCTGACACTCTCTAAGACACGCTGTGACACTCTCTGACCAACTGTGACACTCTCTGAGACACACAGTGACAACCTCTGACTCTGTCTGAGACGGGCTGTGAAACTCTCTCACTCTCTCTGACACTCTGAGGCACAGAACGATACACTGTGACACTCTCTGACAGGTTGTGATAAACTGTGACACTCTCTGACTTTCTCTGGCACTCTCTTAGACTTACTGTGACACTCTCTGACTCATTCTGACACACTCTGAGACACACTATGACAGTCTCTCACAGACTGTGACCCTCTCTGAGACAAACGCTGACCCTCCCTGACACTCTCTGAGACAGAGTACGACTCACTGTGACACTCTCTGACTCTGACACACTCTAAAAAGCACTGTAACCTTCTTTGACAGACTGTGACACACTGTGACCCTCTCCGAGACATACTGTGACACTCTCTGAAACACACTGTGACACTCTCTGACTCTCTCTGACAAACTCTCTGACAGACTGTGACACTCTCTGGACAACACAGTGACACTCTCTGACTATCTCTAACACATTCTGAGACACACTATGACACTCTGACAGAAAATGACACACTGTGACATTTCTGATTTTCCCTGAATCTCTCTGAGGCACACTGTGACAACCCCTGACAGACGGTGACACACTCTGACCCTCTCTGAGACAGACTGTGACACTTTCTGATGCTCTCTGAGACTCTCTTAGACACACTGTAACATTATTTAACTCTTTCTGACTCTCTGAGACACACTGTGACACTTTCGGGCCCTCTTCGACACTCTCTGAAACACACTGTGACTCTCTTTTACAGACCGTGACACACTGTGACACTCTCTGAGACACACTGCGATACTTCCTGACTGACCGCTACAGACTGTGACATTTTCTCTGACACAATGTGACACTCTCTGACTAACTGTGACATGTCTGAAACTCTCTGACACTCTCTGAGACACACTGTAACACTCTATGACACTCACTGAGACACACTATGACACTCTCTGACAGAATATGAAACACTGCGACATTCTCTGACTTTCTCTGACTCTCTCTGAGGCACACTGTGACAGACTGTGACTTTTTTGAGACACACTGTGTCACTCTCTGATTATCTCTGACACTCTGAGACACACTGTGACACTGTGTGACATTCTCTGTCCCTTGCTGAGACACACTAACACTCTCTGAATCGCTCTCGTACTCACTGAGACACACTATGACACTCTCTGAGACACATTGTGACACTCTCTGACTGAATGTGACACTCTCTGACAGACAGTGACACTCTCTGTGACACACTGTGATACTCTGTGAGACACACTGTGACACTCTCTGAGACACACTGTGACACTCTCTGACTGAATGTGACACTCTCTGACTGAATGTGACACTCTCTGGCAGATGGTGACACTCTCTGTGACACACTGTGACACTCTCTGAGACACACTGTGACACTCTCTGACTGAATGTGACACCTTTTGCCCCCAGCCTGACCCACAGCCGAACTCAGATTCCATGAACCATGTGGTTACCCAGTGTAAAGCAGCTGATGGTCTCACTCCGTTTCCACAACAGCCAGTCCAGGCACCCAGCTACATGTTTGGATGAGATTGACCGAACCAACCCAGATACATGTTTGGATGAGATTGACCGACAGTCTGTCATACACAGAGTTGACGCTGAGGAACAAACCAAATGAATCGCCATGTCCCTTAGTCCAGCAGGCCATTCAGCCCTCCCTGAGGGCCAACAGCTAGGGAGGGGCATCCATGATGAGATGAAGGCAGCGATCCTCACTGCTCGAGGGCAAGATAAGGCATAACCTGCAGAGGTGCTACATAACTGCAGAACAACAACCAGGGGAATGCCCCTCCCCTCCCCCCGTCAGCTTCACCCGGATACTCTGAGTCCAATTTGTCTGGATGTTTGGGGAAGTGACCTGTACCTCTCTTAGCGATGAGAAACTGGGCCCGACCCTTTGTCTCCCATGTCTCAGAAAGGAGGAGGGACACCTGGGATTCCACCCCTCAGACGCGCCCATAATGAGGCTTGGGCCCTCTGCTAATTTATTGCTGAATAGGAAATAGACTTTAGGGATTTCCACATTGTGTTACAGGAGCTCAGGGATCAGAAGCGCTTGATAGGGTTTCCACGAGAACGGGTGTATGGTAGTGGGATACCAAGCACACAGCCTGGACTGGGAGTCAGAGTTCGGACAGCGAAATCCCAGGAAGCCCACCAGGGCGAATTTCTCAGGAACAAAATTAAAAACGGGCTGTGACCAGGAGGGAAGGCTCCTCCCCCAGCTTGTCCCACACATACCAGGCTCTCACAATGGTCTAGGCATTAAACTCACAGGGAATTCCTTGTTCAGGAACATTTATCACAAACTGACACGAATCAGAATGAATGTATCAGGGATATAGTAATCAGAGTGGTGGCCTTCCCCATTAAAATAATCATGTTCCCAACTGACCCACTAGATAATGGGACAAAGAACAAGGAAATTTTAGAGAAAACACATAACCCAGAAAAGTAATTAACAGACATAAGAAAAGAGAACTCCTTAATGATGTAGCCACGGTATACAAGGCAGGAGTGTTACCGGTCAGTACGATGACTTGGCTAATTTGGAGAATAATCTCCGGATCCTGACCCAACAACTCTCTAATGAGCCTGAAAAGACTGAATACAGAAAACCCAGAGGAGACCATGGGACAACTCGTGGAGAATCAGGCTAACCATCACTTAGTGACCAGACTGGAGGGTCACGCCAACACGATTAACCAGATCATCCACGGCCCAATCAGAGATTACAGTGAGCAGTAAAACCACACCCTGTGCAGTAATGGGATGATGGAACAGCTGAGGGAGGAGCTCAGGCAGGCCAGCCAAGGGAAAGTCCCATCCCGGGTTAGTGACAAACAGCATAAATATTTGTTCCAGGAGAACACCCACATTAACATCTCTCACTGTGTGTGACAGCAGCTCACCAAGGGCTGGGTTAGTAACAGCTGTAAGGACACTCTCGGTGGGACACCTGGGTTGGTATGAGGGATTCCAATTAACCCAAGTGACCAAAGTTAGGATGAAGTCCAAATTATCGGAGTTGTATAAAAAAGGTATTTGGATGGGCTACCATGATTACTGTGGAGATAGAGGGAACATTGCCAGGGACCATACTTACGTAAATGGGAAGGAACAGGTCATACCATGACATTCCCATAGCCTGTTATCCAAGAATTTGGCTCCTCACATACCGGCTGTGGTCTTAACCGCACTCACCTTGATATATCTCGGGATACCGGTGGTTAGGATTGCAGGCTGAAACAGATGAGTACGATCATTTTGAATCATGCCTGGACACACCCCCAGGGGCTGGAAGGTAGATGGAACTCCCCGGGTGATCACCTTGGTTTCATTCATTTGCAGTGTTTGAGTGTTCCTGGCTGGGCCAGTATTGATTTCCTGCCCATAGTTGCCATTACGACAGATTGCCCATGTTAAATTGCCCATTGTGTCAAGTGATATTCAGGCTAGCTGGAATAGCCATAGGAAATGCAAGGCTTCAGGGATATCAATGGGGGAGTGGGTCTGAGTTGGATTCTCTTCAGAGGGTCATTGTGGACTCAATGGGCCGAACGGTCTGATTCTGCTCTGTCAAGATTTTATGATATCACTTATCAGCTATAAGACTTAGGGAGATGTCACAACCTCCTGGCTAAAACACAGATAGACAGCCAAGGTTTATTGGTCAAGTAAGTCTCCCAAATCACAAAACCCACACACCAGGCACAGCGCAAGCACAGCATAATGTAAAAGGCAACAGTTATTCGGGACAGATGTATCTACCAAACAAATGAGGGCCCAGACAGGAAGGCACCGCGTCCTGCTACACAAGTAAACTAACAGCAAAAAGCCATCCAAATGATTGGCAATGCTTCACTATTAACGGATTCTTCTAATTGGCCAGAACGATAGAAAGTTCCTGAAAACCATCCAGAAATGAACAAAAACAGGGTTTATCTGCAGACTGATTGCCTGAATCACTGGAGGCCTTCTGAGGAGACCAGCATGGCAAGAGACAGAGACCATCTGACCATCCAGAGAGAGAGAGAGAGGGCGAGAGAAAACAGTTTCACAGACCCAGAAGCAGAATCAGAGAGAAAGAGAGAGAGAGAGAGAGGCTGAGCAAAACCCAGCGGCATGGGAGAGAGGGAATGTGCAAATCCATTGAGAGAGAGAGTTGGAACCAACTGGAAGAACGAGTGTCACCCCTTCAGAAAGTCCATGTTTTAACTCCTCAGTCTTAGTCTGACTTCCCTTTCTCCCCCTCTCTCTGTCCACTCTCTCTGTCCTTATGTCTGTCTCTCTCTCTCTCACACACACACTCTTTCTCTCACTCTCTCCCTCTCCCTCTCTCTCTCTCTGCCCATCTTTCTCCCATCCCCCTTCTCCATCCCCACTCTCTCCATCTCTGTCTCTTTTTCTCACCCTCCCTTTCAGTTTTTCGCTATTTCAGACCTGAAAGATCTCACCCAATTTTGTAAACCCTCAAAAATATTATGCCCTTCATTTTCACTGTCCTCCCAAATGTATCCCCTTCCCCAAATATCTTCCCTTCCAAATAATTGCCTCACCAAATATGTCCCCTTCAAATATTTTGCTGCTCCCATCATTGCTGTGAGCCCCATTCCCTGGGGCAGAGGGAAATGAGTGGAAAAGTGTGGAGCTGGAAAAGCACAGCAGGTCAGGCCTGAACCATCAACTCTCCTGGCTGACCCGCTGGGCTTCCCCAGCTCCATACTTTGTAACTGACTTTCCAGCATCTGCAGTCCTCACTTTCTCACGCAGGTAAATGAGTCTGGGTTGACTGACTGGCCTGTGGCTGTTTTAATGTACAGCAAGATCCCAGTCCCAGAATTATAGAAGGCTTGTATCACAGATGGAGTTCTTTCTGCCCATTCCCCCCTCCCCCATTAAATGATCTTGGTCCTGTTCAGGATACTCAGGATTGTCCCCTGAATGGCCTCACTGACTATCTTTTCTGTGGAGACGTCTTCTCCGTGTTGTGGTTCTGTTCGCCGAGCTGGGAATTTGTGTTGCAGACGTTTCGTCCCCTGTCTAGGTGACATCCTCAGTGCTTGGGAGCCGCCTCTTCTCCATCCTGTCTCAGACTTTGCGTCTCATGCTGTCCCTCCCTCAATCACTCTGTCTCTCACAGCAGCCCCTCCTTTCTCCACCAACCCCAAAACCCCATCAAACAGTCCCCGTCTCTGGCTGTCCAACTCCCCCCTTGTCTCCCAATCTCCCCCTTCCCATGTAGACCCACAGCTTCTGGGTTGGAGGACATGGTGCAGAGACTAACACACCTTTTGACTGACGGCTGTCATGCACAGAAAGATCCAACTCTGCAACCATTCCCCAGCCACATAAACTGTCATTCTCCCTCCATATGTGTCCTTCTTGCTCTCCCTGCTTCTCACTGCCCATCTCTCTCTCTCTCCTCAATTTCTCCATCCCCACTCTCTCCATGTCTCTCTTTCTCTTTTTGTTACCGTCCCCTTCTCTTTTTCTTCATTTCAGACTCAATGAGAAAAGTAATTTTATGTCCCTTACACTAACCCCCTACCCACAGTCGGGGTAACATTCAGGAGAGACTAGGAAAAGGTTGATCCCCGCATTAACTGTACAGCATCCAGCGACACTGAGACAAACTCCTCCCATGTCCCTTCCCCAGTCACTGGGACAGGGGTCCAGGGAGACAGAGGGAGAGAAACTACAAGAGAGAAAGAGAGATGGGGAGACAGACAGTGAGAGGGAGTGAGAGAATAAGAGAAAGACGGGCAGGCAGAGGGAGGGAGAGAAAGTGAGAAGAACTGAAAAAGAGCAGGAGAGAG
>NW_025213260.1:28506-30107 GCF_004010195.1 Chiloscyllium plagiosum
GTGTGTGTGTGTGTGTGTGTGTGTGTGTGTGTGTGTGTGTGTGTTCACTCTCTCTGGTTCCAGCTCCTGTCTGATGATTCCGTATAGCAGAATAATTTGATTCTCTGTCTCTGTACTGTCCGGGTCTCAGCTCCCAAATCAAATGCTAAAGCATTCACGATCCTATTGAATAGCAGAGCAGGCTCGAGGGGCTGAATGGTCTCCTCCTGTCCCTATTTCAGATGGCCTTATGTTCTTAACACTATCTCCCAGCTCTTGGCCCACACATGGGAGGTTATGCGACACAAAGGACTGACCTGAAGAGTGCTGCCCCCTTCCGTGAGTCTCGGAGGGAACCAGCCTGATGTTGGTTTGGAGTTGCAGCCTCTCAGTGAGAAGTGAAATCTCCTTGAGGTTCCCCTCAGTCTCTCACTGTAAGGTGGAGCAGGCCAGTCTCATGGAAACAGACAGAAGGCCAGATGTGCTCTGTCCTCCAGCTCCAATTCAGAAGGCCACATGGGAGGGGCTTGTTTCCTTCATCAGCTTCCCGTGCTCTCCCTTCTGGGTTAGGGTGGGGCCGAATGGCCTTGCTCCTGGCTCCTAATAAGGTGCAGGCTGGCTATGATTGGGTTATACAGGGCATGCCCCTGGAGTGAAGTCAGTTAGCTCATTTGGCTGGACAGTTGGTTTATAATGCAGAGTAAAACGAATAGCGTGTGTTCAATTCCCATACCAGCTGGGGTGACCCTGAAGGACTCTCCTTCCCAACCTCTCCCCTCAGTCGGGCCAGAGTGACCCTCTGATTAAATCCCCACCAGACACCGCTCTCTAATGAGGAGCTGTCCCATGCTCTGGTAAGACTACGGTGACATTACATTGGTTTGTTCCTGGGGCACTGTGTGCAGGACTAGTCACTGCACTGCCAGAGAGATGTTAGTGTGTGGGGCAAGTTTACTGGATTAATCCCCACGGGGGACTCTCTTTTCCCCAGTTAATTCATTCTTGCAGCTTTTGTGTCTTTGGAGACACGAGGACCATTTCACCTGAAATAGCAGCTGGATTTCATATTCATGAGCACCCAATAAGATTGGCTAGTTTATATGCACACGCACACACACTCCATCAAACACACACTCTCACACACACATACACAAAGGACCCCGCCACACACAGGCTCTCTCGCACACACAGACACAAGCTCCCTCAAACACAAACACAGACACACTCTCACACACAAGCACACACTATATCTCTCACACACATACACGCACTGACATACACTCCCTCAAATGTACACACGGACACACTCTCTCACGCATACTCGCAGACACTCTCTCTCACACACACACAGACACTCTCTCTCACACACACACAGACACACACTCTCTCTCTCACAAACACACTCTCTCTCGCATACACATACACACACTCTCTCTCATTTATACACACACTCTCACACACACACTCTCATTCTCTCACACACCCACTCACTCTCACGCACACAGACACTCACTCTCTCACACACACACACTCTCTGTCTCTCATACACTCACAGACACTCTGTCTCACAAACACACACTCTCTGTCTCTCACACACACAGACATTCTCTCTCACACACATA
>NW_025213261.1:0-865 GCF_004010195.1 Chiloscyllium plagiosum
CACACATACACACACACACACACAGACACAAACACACGCGCACTCCTATACATACACATACACAGGGACACACATGTACACAGACACGCATACAGACACACACACACCCTTACAAACACACAAACTCCCACAATCAATGGGCATCCTCTCAGAGTTAGAGCACTCTACACTCATGCACACACATATACACTCTCTCACTGACACTCAAAATCCCCCACCCCAGACAAGCACACATACTCCCACACTCACACATGCACCCCCTCATAGACTTAAGACACTCTACGTCAGTACACACACATATACATTCTCTCTCACACTCACCACACCCCAACCCAGACCGACACACACACACACACACGTGCAGACATGCACACATATATTTTGGGGGGTGAATTTGTACTTGCAGAGTGTTATTGTACTACGCTCAAAAACTGCATGAATTCATGTAAAACTCTTGTGATTTCACTTTTCAGATTTGAATCAATCTAAACATAATGGCATAGACAGAGAACACAGGGGGCTAACACCTTCAACATATTGTCTAGCTAACACTCATTGTTACTGCTAACTGGAGAATGCAACTTTTTAAAAGAAAAATGTTTTGTGATTTACACATGAAAGAAGTGAACCTATCATGTTAATGGAACAGATGAAAGACTAAACAGACAATCAAGGTATTTTTCAATGTATAATTTCAGTTACATCTCACTGTAAGTTTTTGCTATAAATTCTGTGCCTCAGAAGTGTGTCCTCCAATATTACCTGATGAAGTAGCGTCGCTCCGAAAGCTAGTGTGCTTCTAATTAAACCTGTTGGACTATAACCTGGTGTTGTGTGATTTTTAACTTTGTACACCCCAGTCCAA
>NW_025213261.1:10781-28922 GCF_004010195.1 Chiloscyllium plagiosum
CCCGGTGAGTGCGGTGACTGGGTGTGACAGTACGGTAGGGTGTGAGGATTCCCGGTGAGTGCGGTGACTGGGTGTGACAGTACGGTTGGGCTGGCTGTTTCTCTTTGTATTCTATGTGGTGATAGCCACGACTGGGGAACCAAATGATAGGAAGTGCTTGTTGGAGGCTGCGCGATGGTTGTGTGACATGGGCATGGTCTCTGCAGATTGTGCGTAATCGTACCGAATAGTGCCGCAGCCTCTGAGAGCTCATGGCCCTGCTGCTTCTGCTTTGTTAAGTGTTGCTTTTCTTTCGTCAGTGGCGAGTTCAGCCTCTGCAGGGAATTTGGCTGCATCTGTTTGAGCGAGAAACAGCAGGTCGCCTTTTGAGTCTCGTCTGCCTCTTCCTTTGGGCTCCGAACCCTTATCCAGGTGCTGCCTCATGCCCCTGTCTCGAATCGGAAACCTTTCATCTGGTTTGGTTCTGACTTGCTTTCCCCTCTCACTTTCCCAGAACAAGTCACTGGTGCAGCTGGAATCTGAACTGGGAATAACCAGTGTTGGAGATGACAGCAGGTCAGACAGCATCCACGGGGAGAGAGAGAGAGCATTGAGGAGGTGGGGAGGCTGCAGAAGGATTTGGACAGGTTAGGGGAGTGGGCAAAGAAATGGCAGATGGGGCACACCGTGGGAAAGTGTGAGGTCATGCACTTTGGTCAGAGGATTACAGGCATGGACAAGGAAGTTAGAAGTGCAAAGAGACTTGAGAGTTCTAGTCCAGGATTCTCTCACGGTAAACCTGCAGGTTGAGTCAGTAGTTGGGAAGGTAAATGCTATGATGGTATTTATTTTGAGAGGATTTGAATATCAAAGCGGGGATGTACGTCTGAGGCTCTGGTCAGACCACATTTGGAATATTGTGTGCAGTTTTGGGCCCTGTATCTCAGGACGGATGGACTGGCCCTGGAGTGTGTTCAGAGGAGGATCACGAGAATGGTCCCAGGAATGAAAAGCTTTACATATGAGGAACATTTGAGGACTCTGGGTCTATACTCGGTGGAGTTTAGAAGGATGAGGGGGGAATCCAATTGAGTCATACAGAATGCGGACTGGCCTGGACAGAGCGGGTGTTGGGGAGATGGGTATGACCTGGCTGGTGACAGGAAGGAAGGGTCGGTCCGAGGACTGGAAGGGAGAGGGAGGGGCTGGGACGGGAGTCGGGGAATGGGGCGGAGGTGACTTGAAGTCGGAGAGCTCAATGTTGAGTGCTCCGGGCTGTCAGCTGCCCAGGCGGAAGATGAGGTGCTCTCCCTCCAAGTTGTGGGTTTGGTTCGTTGTGGAAATGTAGGAGGCCAAGGATGGTCATGTTGGAAAGGGAGTGGGAAGGACGGTGACTGGGAGGTCCGGTCAGCCCGTGGGCCTGGCTCCGATGCTCGGTGAACCATTCCCTAAGTTACCGTTCAGTCTCCCCGATGTAGAGAAGAGCACAGTGGGAGCATGTGATGCAGAAAACTAGGTTGGAGGAGAGGCAGGTGAACCACTGTCCCACCTGGAAGGACTGTGTGGAGCCCTGGATGGAGGTGAGGGGGGTGGGGTACCAGCAGGTTTTGCATCTTTTCCGGTTGTAGGGGAAGGGACAGTGGGGGGAGTTGGTGGAGAGACTGGCACAAACCAAGGACTGGCAGAGGGAATGGTGCTTGCGGAAGGCTGACACGGGTGGGGAGGGGAAAACGTTCTGGCTGGTGGGGTGTCAGTAGCATGTCACCCCTCACTTTCAGCTGGTCCACCTCTGACTCCTCTTAAATAAAACCAAACAAATGCTGGAGATCTGAAACCAGTGGGACAGCAGGTCTGGCAGCACCTGGACAGAGAAATGGTTCATGTTTTGAGACTAGTTATCCTTGTTCAGAATTGTTCTGATGAAGGGACACTGCTACTCAACGTTAACTCTGTCTCTCACTCTCCAGATGCTGCCAGACCTGCTGAGTTTCTCCAGCACTCTGTTAGCCTCGGACTGTTCCCTTCACTGACCTCACTGTTTCCATTTTGGGGGGTTGGCTGTCCCCCAATGCCCATTTCCTCCTGATCACCCAATCACCTCGACTACACTTGCTCTCCCGCTCCTCCTTGCAAGGATTCCTTTCCTTTCCTTTCCTTTCTCCTTCATATTTGTTGCCACGGTGCCACCTTTCAGCAGAGAGTCTCTGGTCCCTCAGGCCGGATTCCTGACCATTACAGTTGACCAGACCCTCAGCCAGGACCCATCTCCTGCACATAAGCCCCTGCTGCTTCCCCTCATTCCCAGACAGCGATAGGGTGTCCATCCATGACTCTGCGTTCACCCCGTGCCAGGCCGCTATCGCTAGACTCGTCTTCCTCCAATGTGGGCATTCTGCACCAACTGTTCCCTCTGTGACACCCCGGTCCACTCCTCCGTCACTCCTAAGGATTCCTTGCCCCCCCCCCACCCCCTCCCCAACCCCCATTAAACTGGAGAAAGTGTAACACCTACCTCTTCATGTCCACCCTCCACTCAGTCCAAGGTCCCAAATACACCTTCCGGGGAAGCAGTTTTCTTTGTATTTTTTTCCATCTGGTTTCTGAAGAAGGGTCATGCTACACTTGAAACGTTAACTCTGTTTGTCTCTCTCTCCACAGATGCTGCCAGACCTGCTGAGTTTCTCCAGCACTCTGTGTTGGTTTCAGATTTTCACCATCCACAGTGTTTTGCTTTTACCCCACTCTATGCTCGATGACCTGAAGTAGGCAGGCTGTATATTAAACACTTCGGGAGGGGAGGGGGGGGGGTTTGCCAATCACCTTCAATCTGTGTCCTGTTGTTATTCACCCACCTCTTCACTGTAAATCAGACCCCACTGTTCCCCGAGTCGTCACAGTGTCAGAATGTTTATTCAAACTATCCAAAGTTCCCAAAATTCCTGACTGACAAACTCGGGTTAAAAGCAAACGTTTGCCAGTTTTTTTGAAAAGAAAAATAACTCTTTATTAAAATAAATGGAATCAAGCTGAATTGATGCTGAGAGTTGCTGCTGTTTAACATGGACATAACCTCACTGCTCCTCAAACAGCTTTGCTATCTCCTGGATGTTAGCTGTGTCTGATTTTACTTTCAGTTGATCTCTCATTTTTCCTTTGTTTGACCTGTTCTTCCATGTATGAGGTTCCGGAATGTTTTTAATGCTTCGTCCTGAGCCGTCAGGGAATCTTTAAACGCTCCCAGCGCTGTTACGTTTCAGCATGTCAGTCTGCTAAAACTTACCTGGACCAAGTCTACCCCTCTCTCTAAAACAAGTTGCTTCCGGTTACTGTCGAAGTTCCGGAACGAAGGGAGTTACAGCGCAGGGACAGGCTGTTCCACCCTCCAAGCCTGTGCCCTAACGAAACTTAAAAAAAAAACCAAACCTTCTTCCCTTATTCAGTCCATATCCCTCTATTCCCTTACTATTGATGGAACCGTCCAAATTCTTAAATGATGCCAATGTGCCTGCTTCCACCACTCTCTGCACCAAAATCTTCCCTCACGCCTCCCCTTAAACTTTCCCCCTCTCACCTTGAGGCTGTGTCCCCATGAAAGTGGAACTTTAACTCTGGGGGGAAAGGGCCATCCCAGCGCAGTACAGGCCCTTCAGCCCTCTGTTACGCCGACCTGTGGAACCAATCGGAAGCCCATCCAACCTCCACTCTTCCATTCTCATCCATATGTCTATGCAATGCCCATTTAAATCCCCTTAACGTTGGCGAGTTGTTGCAGGCAGGGCATTCCACACCCTTACTACTCTCTGAGTAAAGAAACTACCTCTGACATCTGACCTATATCTGTCACCCCACAATTTAAAGCAACGCCCCCTCGTGCTCACTGTCACCATACTTGGAAAAAGACTCTCACTGTCCAGCCTATCTAACCCTCTGATTATCTTATATGTCTCTATTAAGTCACCTCTCAACCTTCTCTCTAACGCCTTGCTGCAAGGCACACCGAGACATCAACCTAACACCAACAGCATGCCGGCTGCCTGCACAGCAAACACATGGCTCAGAAATCCCTCTACCAATAAACACTAACACACCGTATGCCTCCTGAACAACTCTATCAACCTGGGTGGCAACTTTCAGGGATCTAATTGCTTGGATACGGAGATCTCTCTGCTCGTCTGCACTACCAAGAATCTTACCAGTAGCCCAGTGCAGGTAGAAAATCCTTTATCCAAAATCCCAATATCTGAAAAGCTCTGAAATCTGAAATGTTTCTGCAATGTTTTTTTCTCATTAACAAAGGTTGTTTGGTGTGCAACCAGTTAACCCAACTGCCCACCCGCTCGACCCACATCACTCAGATGCGACGTGGGTGCGTGACCCAGCACTGGCAGGTGTTAATTCTGTCTCAGGGCTCATAGTACTCATAGGTGCGTCTACTATTTGGTAAGATTTTTTAAAATTTCAATGTTAAACTGTCACTTATTCTGAAATCCAAAATAATTTCCAAATTCTGAAAACCAGCTGGTCCTGAGGGTTTTGGATAAATGATTGTGTACCTGTACTCTGTATTTCTGTTACTCCAACCAAAGTGAATCACCTCACATTTTTCCACCTCACATTTTTCCACCTCCATTTGCCACCTCTCAGCCCAGCTCTGCAGCTTTTAAGGGAGGCACAGTGGCTCAGGGGTTAGCACTGCTGCCTCACAGCACCAGGGACCCGGGTTCAATTCCAGCCTCGGGCAACTGTCTGTGTGGAGTTTGCACATTCTCCCCAGGTCTGCGTGGGTTTCCTCCCACAGTCCAAAGCTGTGCAGGGCAGGTGAATTGGCCATGCTAAATTGCCCGTAGTGTTGGGGGCATTAGTCAGAGGGAAATGGGTCTGGGTGGGTTACTCTTCGGAGGGTCGGTGTGGACTGGTTGGGCCGAAGGGCCTGTTTCCACACTGTAGGGGAATCTAATCTTATCTATGTCCCTCTGTAACCTCCAACACCCTTCTGCCAACTTTTCAATAGAAAGGAATAAGCACCAGGGTGGCTCAGTGGTTCGCACTGCTGCCTCACAGCGCCAGGGACCCAGGTTCAATTCCCGCCTATTTTATTTTATAAAATACTCTTTTATTGGTCAGAGTATTGAGTACAGGAGTTGGGAGGCCATGTTGTGGCTATACATTATATTGGTTAGGCCACTGTTGGATTATTGCGTGCAATTCTGGTCTCCTTCCTATCGGAAAGATGTTGTGAAACTTGAAAGGGTTCAGAAAAGATTTACAAGGATGTTGCCAGGGTTGGAGGTATTGAGCTATAGGGAGAGGCTGAACAGGCTGGGGCTGTTTTCCCTGGAGCGTCGGAGGCTGAGGGGTGACCTTCTAGAGGTTTACAAAATCACGGGCGTGGATTGGGTAAATAGACAAAGTCTTTTCCCTGGGGTGGGGGAGTCCAGAACTAGAGGGCATAGGTTTAGGGTGAGAGCGGGAAGATATAAAAGAGACCTCAGGGGCAATGTTTTCACACAGAGGGTGGTACGGGTATGGAATGAGCTGCCAGAGGATGTGGTGGAGGCTGGTACAATTGCAACATTTAAGAGGCATTTGGATGGGTATATGAATAGGAAGGGTTTGGAGGGATATGGGCCGGGTGCTGGCAGGTGGGACTAGATTGGGTTGGGATATCTGGTCAGCATGAACAGGTTGGACCGAAGGGTCTGTTTCCGTGCTGTACGTCTCTGAGTCTATGACCTTAGTGTCATCTGCACATTTACTAACCCATCCTCCTCTGCTCATATGCTGGTCATTTATAAAAATGACAAACAGCAGTAGACCCAAAACAAATCCCTGCGATACCCACTGGTAACTGAACTCCAATGTGAACATTTCCCATCAACCACCACCCACCACCCTCCGTCTTCTTTCAGCTAGCCAATTTCGGATTCAAACCCTAAATCACCCTCAGTCCCATGCCTCTGGAATAGGAGACAGTGCAATAGGAGACAGTGAGGACTGCAGATGCTGGAGATCAGAGTTGAGAGGGCGGTGCTGGAAAAGCACAGCAGGTCAGGCAGCCTCCGAGGAGCAGGAGAATCAATGTTTTGAGCCAGAGCCCTTCATCAGGAAGAGCTACTGCTGTGCTTTTCCAGCAACACCCTCAACTATTTGTGCAATAGCCTACCGTGGGGAACCTTATCAAATGCCTTACTGAAATCCATATACACTTCATCATGCACGTTACCCTCACCCATCTGTGTGGTCACCATCTCAAAGAACTCAATGAGGTTTATTAGCTGTCGCTATTTGCTCATCACTGAAGGGCTTGAGACAGAGCTGTGCAGAAGGAAGATGCTCATTTGTCAACTATTTAATCAGGACTGAACCATTGTATCCCAGTTTCTATGTGGATCTTGACCAAATCTGGATCTGGAGGAATCTCTGCCTCTAATTATTGTGCTGCCCAGGGCCTGCATCCCAGCTGAGGGCCTGCCTGCCCAGGGCCTGCATCCCAGCTGAGGGCCTGCATCCCAGCTGAGCACCTGCCTGCCCAGGGCCTGCGTCCCAGCTGAGCGCCTGCCTGCCCAGGGCCTGCGTCCCAGCTGAGGGCCTGCCTGCCCAGGGCCTGCGTCCCAGCTGAAGGCTTGCCTGCCTAGGGCCTGCATCCCAGCTGAGGGCTGGCCTGCCTAGGGCCTGCATCCCAGCTGAAGGCAGGCCTGCCTGCCTAGGGCCTGCATCCCAGCTGAGGGCCTGCCTGCCTTCTCAGCTTCATGAAGGACCCCCACAGGGATTGAAGCAGTCCTTCTGTACTAGAAATCAAATCCCTTTAGCCGTACCAAAAGTGGAAATGTTTTATTTCATCAAAAATGGCCCCTTTGTTTCTGTGTCTTTTTATTGCTGTTGGCTAGAGCAAAAGAGATTTTCATGAGGCTTTTCAATAAACGCAGAAATAACCCAGGTATATAACAGGAAACCTGTGCCTCAAACAAGGGGCTGAATAATTTTTACTGTGCAAGGTAAACTGATACCACACATCCATTCATATCGCAGGATGACAGTCTCTCTCTCTTGTGCTCTCGCTCTCTCTCGCTGACACACATACCAGGGAAAACTCTGTTGATGAAGAATTCCAAATGAAAAAGTTAGAATGAGCTGCCTTTCTCTCTGTCCCTCTGGTTTCTTGTCTACGTTGTTGGGTAACCTTCAGTCCAGATGAGAAATGTTGAAGATTCCTGATATTTGAAACTTTCGATTCTCTTTCCACACTACTTCTCCAACAGCCGTAGCTCTGACAACAGTATTGCATCCTTGGAAGGTATCTCCAATACTGAGCACAACACATCTCGCTGTGTACTGAGAAAATAGCCACTACCTGATTCCAGAGGCTGTTGCTAGGTGACAGCAGTGGGTCCAGGTTTATGGACAGCCTGCGTAACCTCTTACTCTGTCTCTCAAACCCTGCTAGACACTGCTCTCCAATGTCTCCTGGTTTCCCTTTGCAGACTATCATTGCCTTCTGCACTTTGGGAGGACAAATAGAGGCAGGGAAACTGTTTGGAAATTTGAAACACAAAGGAACTCGAGAGTCCCAGTTCCTAGTCCCCTTCAGGTTAACACGTAGGTTCCGTTGGCAGTTAGGAAAGCAAATACAGCGTTAACATTCATTTTCAGAGGGCAGGAATGCAAGAGCAGAGATGTGTAAGGTTCTGGTCAGAGCCCATTTGGAATATTGTGAGCAGCTTTGGGCCATATATCGAAGGTGTTGGAAGGGGCCGAGAGAAGGTTGACAAGAGTAAGCCCGGAGATGAAAGGCTTGTCGTAGAAGGAGCAGTTGAGGACTCTGGATCATTTCTTGATGGAGTTTGGAAGCTTGAGAGGGGTGGGTCTTGTTTCCACCAGTAGGAGATTAGGACCTTGGGGGGGGGGGGGGCACACCCTTTAGATTAGATTAGATTAGATTAGATTGCTTACAGTGTAGAAACAGGCCCTTCGGCCCAACAAGTCCACACTGACCCTCTGAAGAGCAACCCACCCAGACCCTTTCCCCTACAATTACCCTTCACCTAACACTACGGGTAATTTAGTATGGCCAATTCACCTAACCTGCACATCTTTGGACTGTGGGAGGAAACCGGAGCACCCGGAGGAAACCCACGCAGACACGGGGAGAACGTGCAAACTCCACACAGTCAGTCACCTGAGTCGGGAATTGAACCCGGGTCTCTGGCGCTGTGAGGCAGCAGTGCTAACCACTGGGCCGCCCACAAAATAGAACTGAGAGGAGGAGGAGGAGGAGGAATTTCCTGAGCCCGAGGGTGGGGCCTCTTTATGAGTGTCCTGAAGCCTGGGATCGAATGTGAGCCCTGATGTACCTCAGTGAATGGCACTGAGCTGGCAGTTGCTGCCTTTGAGGGAGCAGAGATGATCAGTTAATCGAGGAAGGAAAGTGGGTGAAGGAACCTGGAAAACAGGAATGTGCTGGATTGTGGGGGAATGAGACGGACTGGATTAATGTATTGTGTGTTGGCGTGCAGGGAATGGGCTGAATTAATACTGGTTCTGATGCTGCAGTCTGTGGCGGTAATCAGGAGGTTTTGTCTCTCCTGTATGTGGGTGTGTGGCCCATGTTCCATCTTCCATCTTAAATGGAGCTGTAATGATAGGCCCAGACACTGGCACGTTGAAAGCAGGGTGGTTTTGTTTGAATGTGTACGTGGAAAGGTCAGACTGGTTTTTAAAACGTGTCTGCTTGTTTTGCAGCCCACATCTGGGTTTTGCCTGCCTGGGTGCTCTGTAACTAATCATTACACCAGGCCATTCGGCCCGACAGGTTGGTGCTGGCATTTCTTCTCTGTGCTAGCCCCCCTTCCTTATCCACTTGTCCTTGTATTTCTCTCGCCGAGACTGTTTCCTGTTGGAGTGAGCTCCACATTCTTTCCCCTTTCTTGGGTGAAGTCGTTTTTTTTTCCCTGAGTTCCCAAATAGATTGACTAGTGACTGTCTGATCTTTATGATCCACTCCACATGAGGAACCGTATTCTCTGTGTCTCCCCTGCCAAATCTGCTGGGGTTTCATCGCCCGAGAGAGAGAGAGAGGAGCCCCCAGCATGGTCAGAATTTGACATCATTTCCCCTTTCTCCTGCTATCCCTTTTTCCAGTTTGGAGGCTGGAATGATAATGTTATCCAAGAGCACTCTAACCAATTCAGTTTCATCCGACTCTGTAACACAGGAACGACTTTCCTGTTGATTTCAAAACAGGTGCTGAATCTGAGGGAGGGTGGAAGTTTGACCAATAGCTCATCAATGAAAGGATATCTATAGGAGCCACTAGCATACTCTCTCTGTAATTTTAGTAAGTATTCAACAGGTTACAGGCCACCCTGTTTGGAAGAAAATTCGGAGCAATGAATCAGTCTCTGTGAGTGACCTGTTGCAACCTCTGATTAAACCCAGCATTACTAACAGAGGGCTTTGTGCTCTGCTGTATTTTTCCTGTTGAAGTCTCTTCTCTGACGTTTGGAGTGAGGATTTGAAGGAAATCCCAGCGTGGCCTCTGTCGATGTCTGTGAGTTGTGTGTTTGGCTCTGCCTACATCAGTGGCATTGTGAGAAAGGAAGGGGCTTTCAGTAGCGGCAGTATTTACCTTGTCCTGCTAGGCTGCTGTTCCCTTTAACTCTGTCCTGAGAGAGGTTTATTTTAATCACACACGAGGCTGTTTCTGAAACTGGTGTCAATTTATTTCCCTTTTCTGGAGTGCATGCCAGTGGAAAGCCAGTGTAGTGAAGGTGCAGTGTTTTTGAAGAGTTATCGGGCTCTCTGACCTGCTCAGGTATTTGAATTGTTAGCCTTTGATGAGTTTGTTGTTGATGCTAGCTTTGCACTGACATTGAAAGGCAACAATTGAGAGAGCAGCAGATTGATGCTGGTTTTGTTTGTACATAGTCTCTGTAAAGCTGAGATAACCTTCATTTAAAACACTTTTATACCCTCGAAACCTGGGTGAACTGGTAGGAACTGTTGATGCTGTTCATTTCGATTCCTACTGTGGGAGGGTCCGGGGGTACAAGGGCACCCTGTGAGAGGGGGACACCCTGTTGGGGGGGGGGGGGTAGGGGAGGACACCCTGTTGTGGGGGGGATTATGAGGGGCATGGATAGGGTAAATAGACAAAGTCTTTTCCCTGGGGTGGGGGAGTCCAGAACTAGAGGGCATAGGTTTAGGGCGAGAGGGGAAAGATATAAAAGAGACAGAGGGTGGTGTGTGTATGGAATGAGCTGCCAGAGGATGTGGTGGAGGCTGGTACAATTGCAACATTTAAGAGACAATTGGATGGGTATATGAATAGGAAAGGTTTGGAGGGATATGGGCCGGGTGCTGGCAGGTGGGACTAGGCTGGGTTAGGATCTCTGGTTGGCATGGACGGGCTGGACTGAAGGGTCTGTTTCTGTGCTGTACCTCTCTATGGTTGCCTTCTCGGGATTTCTGTGGGAGATGACATTATGCTATTTGTGAAGAATATTAGCCTTGAGTACTGTCCACTATTGATCCCTCCCTCAGTCTCTGTGGGATTGCTCTCTGTGTATCTCCCACAGCTGGGGGGGGGGGGGGGGGCGGAGTGTCGCTGGGGCTTTGCAATAAACTGGCTTTTCAGTGCTTTAGAAATGGCAGGCTTCTGTCTGAGCTGCAGACCGTGTTGGTTGTGTACGTGCACAGTTTGACCTGTCAGCTGTGGTGTCACTCGAAGCTGCTGTGACATAAGGAGGAGAATCTGAGGGGGTGGGGGGGAAGCTGGAACTCTGGCACTCCTTGCTTCCTCCTGACAATCTGCCCTGGGGTTCTCGGGGGGGGGGGGGGGGGGGGAAACACTGTGGGGAGGGCTACTATAACACAGCTCTGGCCGAAATCTCCCATCTGCCTTTCCCATCTCAGGCAAGTGTGTGTGTGTTTGTGTTTTGCATTTCGTTTAGATTTACCGCGGCTGAGTCTGAGTGCAATACTGAGAGGGCAACCTTTGACACTGGGTATTCATAGTAAGCTTTCAAGGACAGTGTCAACTATGTTTTTAAATAAAACCCTGTTGTTGACAAATGTCAGTCAGTTCTAGATTGGTCAAAGCAAGTTGTTGCTTGCTGGAAGCTCTGGAAAGAGTTTAGGAATATAAAACCGGTCAGGAGATTGTTGTGAAGTGACTGACCATACCGAGAGCATTGGGCAGCATGGGGAGTGAGTACTGGGGATTCTCTACCCACTTGTAGCTCGCAGACACCAGCAGGAAGGGTTTCAGAGTTTCAAACTTGCAGCTTTGCTTCCGAGCTGAGTAAGTGACTGCAGATCCCTGTCTACATGGCGTAATGGGGCTATCAGCGATGGGCTGATCGGCTGGGTAGAGCATCACCAGGCCCTGTTTATTCTAGATCATGAGTGTGAGCTGAAAGTGTGTCGTATTCATATGAAGCAGCCAATGGCAGTACAGTCGTTGTTATTACATGAGAGAAACCAGTTTGTACACAGCAAGCTCCCACAACTGGGAATGGAAACATGAGTCCGGCATCATTTGGAGGTGTTGATTGGTATTGGTTCGGACCCTGGGAGGGCTGGCCGGTAAATATTAGGCTCTTGGGATGGCATGGCTTGACCTAAAGAGGTGCAGTCTCTAGTTAACTGCTCATCTGGGAGTCAGTGTCTCCGAGTCTCAGTAATACACCAGCCTGTCCCGACGTGCCCATTGCTGACGGGGAGAGGGACAGTGGGCTGGAGGGGAGGGTGGGTAGTGAGCAGAGGAGGGGAGGAGCTGAGGGATGGGACTGGAGGGGAGGGGGTGAGGGACTGGGGCTGGAGGGGAGGTGGGTGAGGGGGGTTGGAGGGGGTGTTGTAGAGGAGGTCGGTAGTGCTGAGGCAGGATAGTGCTGTGAGTAGAGTACGCTGAGGTGGGGTAGACCTTCAGATGAGACGTTAACCTGACGCTCTGTGTGTCTCTCCCCTCTATGTTTCGGGATGGTGTTCCAACACCATCACCCTCTCTGATCACTTCCATTGCTGACTCAGTGTGAGAGAGGCCCTGTCCCTGTCAGTGTGGGGGAGGCCCTGTCCCTGTCAGTGTGGGGGAGGCCCTGTCCCTGTCAGTGTGGGGGAGGCCCTGTCCCTGTCAGTGTGGGGGAGGCCCTGTCCCTGTCAGTGTGGGGGAGGCCCTGTCCCTGTCAGTGTGGGGGAGGCCCTGTCCCTGTCAGTGTGGGGGAGGCCCTGTCCCTGTCAGTGTGGGGGAGGCCCTGTCCCTGTCAGTGTGGGGGAGGCCCTGTCCCTGTCAGTATGGGGGAGGCCGTGTCCCTGTCAGTGTGAGGGAGGCCGTGTCCCTGTCAGTGTGAGGGAGGCCGTGTCCCTGTCAGTGTGAGGGAGGCCGTGTCCCTGTCAGTGTGAGGGAGGCCGTGTCCCTGTCAGTGTGAGGGAGGCCGTGTCCCTGTCAGTGTGAGGGAGGCCGTGTCCCTGTCAGTGTGAGGGAGGCCGTGTCCCTGTCAGTGTGAGGGAGGCCGTGTCCCTGTCAGTGTGAGGGAGGCCGTGTCCCTGTCAGTGTGAGGGAGGCCGTGTCCCTGTCAGTGTGAGGGAGGCCGTGTCCCTGTCAGTGTGAGGGAGGCCGTGTCCCTGTCAGTGTGAGGGAGGCCGTGTCCCTGTCAGTGTGAGGGAGGCCGTGTCCCTGTCAGTGTGAGGGAGGCCGTGTCCCTGTCAGTGTGAGGGAGGCCGTGTCCCTGTCAGTGTGAGGGAGGCCGTGTCCCTGTCAGTGTGAGGGAGGCCGTGTCCCTGTCAGTGTGAGGGAGGCCGTGTCCCTGTCAGTGTGAGGGAGGCCGTGTCCCTGTCAGTGTGAGGGAGGCCGTGTCCCTGTCAGTGTGAGGGAGGCCGTGTCCCTGTCAGTGTGAGGGAGGCCGTGTCCCTGTCAGTGTGAGGGAGGCCGTGTCCCTGTCAGTGTGAGGGAGGCCGTGTCCCTGTCAGTGTGAGGGAGGCCGTGTCCCTGTCAGTGTGAGGGAGGCCGTGTCCCTGTCAGTGTGAGGGAGGCCGTGTCCCTGTCAGTGTGAGGGAGGCCGTGTCCCTGTCAGTGTGAGGGAGGCCGTGTCCCTGTCAGTGTGAGGGAGGCCGTGTCCCTGTCAGTGTGAGGGAGGCCGTGTCCCTGTCAGTGTGAGGGAGGCCGTGTCCCTGTCAGTGTGAGGGAGGCCGTGTCCCTGTCAGTGTGAGGGAGGCCGTGTCCCTGTCAGTGTGAGGGAGGCCGTGTCCCTGTCAGTGTGAGGGAGGCCGTGTCCCTGTCAGTGTGAGGGAGGCCGTGTCCCTGTCAGTGTGAGGGAGGCCGTGTCCCTGTCAGTGTGAGGGAGGCCGTGTCCCTGTCAGTGTGAGGGAGGCCGTGTCCCTGTCAGTGTGAGGGAGGCCGTGTCCCTGTCAGTGTGAGGGAGGCCGTGTCCCTGTCAGTGTGAGGGAGGCCGTGTCCCTGTCAGTGTGAGGGAGGCCGTGTCCCTGTCAGTGTGAGGGAGGCCGTGTCCCTGTCAGTGTGAGGGAGGCCGTGTCCCTGTCAGTGTGAGGGAGGCCGTGTCCCTGTCAGTGTGAGGGAGGCCGTGTCCCTGTCAGTGTGAGGGAGGCCGTGTCCCTGTCAGTGTGAGGGAGGCCGTGTCCCTGTCAGTGTGGGGGAGGCCGTGTCCCTGTCAGTGTGGGGGAGGCCGTGTCCCTGTCAGTGTGAGGGAGGCCGTGTCCCTGTCAGTGTGAGGGAGGCCCTGTCCCTGTCAGTGTGAGGGAGGCCGTGTCCCTGTCAGTGTGGGGAAGGCCGTGTCCCTGTCAGTGTGAGGGTGGACCTGTCCCTGTCAGTGTGGGGGAGGCCCTGTCCCTGTCAGTGTGGGGGAGGCCCTGTCCCTGTCAGTGAGGGGGAGGCCCTGTCTCTGGAGCCCATTGTGTTGTGCTCAGCTGCTGATTGTCACGGTGTGTGCAGGGGTTGGGTAATGTCCGAGTCCCAGATGGTTTTGTTTCGGATGGAGCTGTGGTGGGTGTAGACTCCTGTGGAGTGACTGTGTGTTCTTTCTGTCCCAGCAGCCATGTTTGCAATGAGCAGAGCCTGAGTGTGAGGCCCGGACATCGTGGCTGAGATGGCGCTCCAGGGGATGCTGCTGTCCAACTGAGGGCAATGTTGCGGTGGGTGGTTCACCTGGAGGGAGGACCCCGCAGGGTGAACCATGCTGCTGTGGCTGTTGGGCACAAAGTCTATTCCTTCGGTGGCTATTGTTCTGGAGAGGACTACGAGACCCTTCGTCAGATCGACGTGCACGTCTTTAATGCGGGTGAGCCCCTCCCTGTGTAGTTCCTTCAACATAGCCTGGCTGTGTTGGAGATTGGGTGCTCCCTCCTTGGGTCACAGAGTCGGACAGCACAGGAACAGACCCTTCGGTCCAACCGGTCCAAGCCGAGTATAATCCTATACGAAGCCGGTCCCACCTGCCTGCTCCTGGCCCACATCCCTGCAAACCTTTCCTGTCCATGTGCTGTCCCCACATCCTGACCATTGTCTGGCAGGTCATTCCACACCCTGACCACTTTCTCTGTAAACTATTGCCCCTCGTGTCCTTTTGCCCCCTATTTTGAATTCCCCCACCCTTTTGCTATCCACCTTTATCTGTGCCCCTCATGATTTTATAAACCTCTACAAGGTCATCCCTCAACCACCTCTGCTCCTGTCTCTCTGTGGAACTCAAACCTGGCAACATCCTCGTAAATCTTGTGTGAACCCATCCCCTGTTTAGTAATATCCTTCCTGTAACAGGGAGACCAGAACTGCACACAGTGATCCAGACGAGGTCTCACCAATGTCTTGTACAACCCCAACTCCGCAGCTCAATGGCAATGCTGAACACTGCCTTCACCACCCTGTCTCCCCCTGATACAAACTTCAACCAATTATGTACCTGAACTCCTAAGTCTCTCTGTTACCCAGTTCCTACCATCAATTGTCCCGAGGCAGTTCCAGGTCCTGGCCTAGAAAAATCAGTGAGCTGCTCGAACAATAACTTGTTGAATGTTTTCCTTTGTCGAAGATGAGATGGGGATCAGGGGTGGGATTTGTCCTGTGGTTATAGTGATATCATGTTCATGGTTAAGTTAATGGGCGTGTTGTCCTTCCCAGAATGTCGCTACTGGTCTTTCTCCTGACCTTCCCAACGTTCCTAATTGTGGAGTTACAAAGTTGTTGTCCTTCCTGTAACCATATTGCCTGTGAGCTTAAGCCTGCCCCATGCCCCAGGCTATGTTGAAGGGGACCTCTTCCAAGCCCGACACAGGATACCTACAGGAGGACTGCTCACTCAGAGACATGTCTGCCCCAATGCCCTTCATGTACTGATGCTTGGCTCACAATCTTGTCCCTCTCCTCAGTCCTCCCTCACTCCAGGATGGAGCAGAGTGACCCTGGTTCAACCTGCCTCTGACTTTAATCTAGAGCAGTGGTAGGCCATTCAACCCATCAAGCGTGTGCTGCCTTGACTGATGTCAGGGCCACGGGCTGCTGTGATTGTACGCAGGCTGTGTAACTGCTTTCCCTCCGTTCTGCTCTGTGTGTCAAACCCCGTCTGCAGCAAAGATTGGTGGTGGCGGAATATAGCCCAGTTTAACCCCGTTGTGGATCACTGGGGTTACTGGTGTTGTCCTGCCAACACTGACCTGACCCACTGTGTTGTTATGGGTAACAGGCACCATGTTAACTCAGCAGCTTCAAGAGGCAGTCTGTGCTCTCACACTCGAGGGTCTTGGCGAGATCATTGTAGGCACTGTGTCGTGGCCACCATTGTGGCACTATTTTCAGGAATCATAGAATCGCTACAGTGTGGAAACAGGCCATTCGGCCCATTGTGTCCACAGTGACCCTCCAAAGAGCCTCCCCCTAACATGTCCCTGTAACTCTGCATTCCCCATGGCTAGCCCACCCTAGGCTGCACATCCCTAGAAACTATGGCTAATCCATCCCATAGCCTGCACATCTTTGGACTGTGGGAGGAAACCCACGCAGACCTGGGGCGAATGTGCAAACTCCACACAGACAGTCGCCCGAGGCTGGAATCGAGCCCGGGTCCCTGGCGCTGTGAGGCAGCAGTGCTAACCACTGAGCCACCGTGCCAGCCATGTTGCTGGTGATTGGGCAGAATGTGATCGGCCCCAGTCTGCAGTCTCAGGGCAACGCGGGAAATCCTTTCACCGTGCTGCTGAGTGAGATCGGTCTCCCTGCAGTCTCTGTTGTCCTGGCACTGACCCGTCCCTCTGATAGAGACTGAGAGCTGGAGACTGCGGCAGTACCCGCTCCTCATGTTTAGCTGCGATGTGATCAGCGCTTGGAGCGTTGCTGAGCTGCTCTCGTCTGGTTCCTCTCTCATTGGCCTGCAGACATAACTGCGGCCAAACATTCTCCTGTGACAGGCTGCCTGTCTGTGAGGTCCTTGGTGATGGTATTCTGCTCAGAGTACAAGTTCGGATGGTGTGTGATGAATCTCTGAAACTGCTTACTGCAGTCTCCTTTAGCTGTCCCCAGAGTTGTTTCTTTGTATGTTCCCTAGTGCTGAGGGGAATATGGAAGGCCATACAGAGATCCCACTAAAGCTCTAACGTGTGTGTGTGTGTGTGTGTGTGTGTGTGTGTGTGTGTGTGTGTGTGTGTGTGTGTGTGTGAGTGGACCCCTCCATTTCCCTGAAGAGACTGTGTCCCATGGACTGACTGTCTGCATGTTGAAACCTTGTTTGTGGATGTCAGTACCGACTGCAGCCCTCCGGGTCAGGCTGTATTGTCCGGTCGGACACAGTAGGACATTATTGAGTCCCCTCAGAGTCGGAGAATCCAGCACCAACACCGATGTGAGTACAGCTCAGGACAGTGTGGGTGTTGCTCAGTGTTCCGTAAACTCAGGAAGGTCTCTCTTTACAATCGCACAAGGTGATGAGTTCAAACTCTGCCCTGGGACGCTGGCTGCCATCTGCATTCCAGCAGCAAGACTGAGCTAGTGAATGTTGGCCCAGGGTCTGGGTCTGTACGGTCCCCCTGGAGTCTCTCTCCTCGGAAGGCTTCCTCTTGGGAAGCAGGCCCGTACCACCTCCTGAGTTGAGCAAAGTCCGCCCTTGTGAAACTCCTGCTGCTTTTAATGTCAAACAAAGTGAGTCACAATAACCTGAAAGTGAGCGACTCCTGCTATTTAATCAGCAGACAGGATCGATGTAACTCACTGCTGAGCTGTGGGCTGTCATTGGTACCATCAGCTTTGCCTCCTCAGTCTCGAAAAACCGGCTGCTGGAGCAAGTAGATCCCGCAGGATCACAGAGCCACTGAGCACAGGATCAGTCTGGCCCAGGGGCACGTGGGGGAATTATTCTTGGTCTCTTTTGTCATTTGCCCTCTCCTCGAGGAAAGTTAAACCTTACGTTATTGCTGTTCCCGGAATGTTTTCCAAGTGACACTCGATCCGCCTGGGCCCCCAGCTCTTGTCTGTGTTTCAGCTCTCTCAGCTGCGTCCTCTCTCATTGGCCTGCAGACATAACTGCGGCCAAACATTCTCCTGAACACACGCTAGGAACGGTTGCCTCGTTCTGCCGGTAGTGACCGCCTCCCTTTGAGCATGGGCTAAAATGGAGGAAAAGGCTGCTTCCAACCCGGTGACTGTAAGGAGATGTTTGTAGCTTTCAAGACAAGCTCCTGAGCTACATTGAGGGTTGTATATACAGCGTGGTCTGGTTTCGGTGGGATGGGGGGGGGGGTCAATGGGATTGGGTGTTGTTGCTCGATGAGTAATCCAGGACATCAGAAATGCTCTGGGACCCCTGTTTGAATCCCGAATGATAACCAGGAACCCACTATCGCTGGTCATAAAAACCCTAGAGAAGGAAATCTGACATCCTTACAAAGGTGCTGCAGACCCGTGGCAATGTGGCAGACTCCTAACTGCCCTCTGAAATGGCCGGGTAAGTTGCAGCGGTCTGAGAAGGCCGTTCAGCATCACTTTGTCAGCACCAACGTAGGGCGGGCAGGAAATGCTGGACCCAGCCAGCGGCACACCCCCTCCCCCTCCCCCTCCACCAGGAACAAACCGAAAACCAGCTGCAAGCAGTGAGGCAGTACGCCAGACTGGCCCACACTGTGTGTGTGTGTCTGTGTGTGTGTGTGTCTGTGTGTGTGTGTTTGTGT
>NW_025213261.1:29805-31755 GCF_004010195.1 Chiloscyllium plagiosum
GTGTGCGTGTGTGCGTGTGTGTGTGTGTGTGTGTGTGTGTATGTGTGTGTGTGTATGTGTGTGTGTGTGTATGTGTGTGTGTATGTGAGTGTGTGTGTGTGTATGTGTGTGTGTGTGTGTGTGTGAGTGTGTGTGTGTGTGTGTGTGTGTGAGTGTGTGTGTGTATGTGTGTGCGTGTGCGTGTGTGTGTGTGTGTGCGTATGTGTGTGTATGTGTGTGCGTGTGCGCGTGTGCGTGTGTGTGTGCACGCGCGCTCGCTCAGGGAGGTTTTGTCCAGAGACATTTTAACCATCACCAGTTGTCAGCTCAGCATAGTAACAGCCATTCGATTGGTTCCTGGGCAGGCAACCTTGTTTGTAGACAATACACACAAACATCCAGGCTGTGGAGAGAAATATCCAACTGTTTCTCTCCCTTCTTTAGAAAAGTGAAAGAAGATCTCTAATCACTCGGTACTCTCCCTCGCCTGCCTTCTGTAAGCTGTGGGTTTGGTGTTTAACAGAAAAGGGGGAGAGGACACCCCTTCAGGGACACTGAAAAGGCACATCCTCACCCTGATGAAGAGCGTTTCTTTGAATCAGACATGCAGAACCGTGTACCTTCGGTCAGAGCATCAGGAAGGAACTAAAAAGACCCAAAAGGCTGGTGCCACAACTGTGCTCCAGTCTCAGTCACTTCCCATGGCCTTGCCTCTTTGTGTATGTGTTTGGAGGGGTGTGGGGACTTTAACAAGGGTTCTGGATCAGAGCGGTGCTGGAAGGGCAGAGCAGGTCAGGCAGCATCCGAGGAGCAGGGAAATCGACGTTTCGGGCAAAAGCTCTTCATCAGGTGCTCTTCCAGCTCCACTAATCCAGAATCTGGTTCCCAGCATCTGCAGTCATTGTTTTTACCTCGTTGATTTTAACAAGGGGCCCACTTAAATCATACAAAGGTTCATTTGCAACTTAAAATCAGAAACACAGCAACTTTGTTGTCTGTCTGAAATCTCCCTCCCACGATGGGAGAAGTGGTAGTCTAGCAGTATTATCCCTGAACTGTTAGTCCAGAGACCACGGTCATGTTCTGGGCACTCGGGTTCTGACTGTACCATGGCAGCTGGTGGCATCTGAATTCAATGTGATTGTTATAAAAACCCCTCTGGTTCTCTAATGTCCTTTAGGGGAAGGAGCCTGGGGTTATTACATGTGACTCCAGGCCCACAGCGATGTGGTTGACTCTTAACAAAGACGGATGCCAAGCCAGTGACACCACCTTCCTGTGTATGAATGAAAGCCAATGGCCAGTCAAGTCACTCAGTTCAAAGGGCAATTAGTGACGGGCATCAAACACTGCAGGAAAGGACCACTTGGCAGCACCTCGATCACTTCCTTCCAATCTGCTCCTCCGCATCTTCCTCACCAGTTGGCTTTTGGGGAGTTGACTGAGCAATTTGAGTGATCACACACACACACACACACTCTCTCGTGCGGTCCCCTCTGTAACATCCACGCTCTCTAGCACTGCACCCTCCCTCAACCCGTACTACTGCCCTCCCCTTTCCTACCATCGTTAAACATCTTACAATCACCCAGCCATGGTCTCAGTTATAGCCACAGCCTCACATTTCCACTTGGCTGTTTGAATCTGCAATTCAGCAGCCATCTTTACCGCCCTCCTCACTTTCTCACACGTGCACAGTCAGCTCACTTTAAACTTCCTGTTTCCTGACTGGCTCTGAAACTGCTCTCCTTGTGCTGCCAGGCCATGCCCATATTCCTCTGTGATATCACCACCTGATTCTCACCTTCCTCCACTCACGAGGATCCACATCCCAACCAGATTCAGATACAGTCCATCCATCCTGGACAGAGCTGGGCCTAATGTCTCATCTGTACTGTCTGCTTGATCCTTCTACTTTCTGCACGCACATGGGTGTGTGTGTGTGTGTGGGTGTGGGTGTGTGTGTGTGGG
>NW_025213262.1:0-3358 GCF_004010195.1 Chiloscyllium plagiosum
ATATACACACAAACACGCACTCTACACTTCACCGCCACCATTTCTCCTGCCACTAAACAGATAAACACAGAAAAACACACATACAATCCTCGACCGCCACCCTTTCTGCTGACATTAAACAGACATACACACAAAAACACACACGTCCGTCCACCACCACCCTGTTCTGCTGCCATTTAGCAGCTATACACAGAAATACACACACACAACCTCGACCACCATCATGTCTCCTGCCCTGAAACAGATATACACAGAAACACACACATATACGGAACCCTTCACCACCACCCTGTTTGCTGGCCATTTAGCAGCTATACACAGAAATACACACACACAACCCTCGACCACCATCATGTCTCCTGCCCTGAAACAGGTATACACAGAAACACACACATATACGGAACCCTTCACCACCACCCTGTTTGCTGCCATTGATCAGATATACACATAAACACACACACACAACCCTCCACCATCACACTCCCATGATTAAACAGATATAAACAGAAACACAAACTCATCTCGACACCATCACCTTGTCTCCTGCCATTAAACAGACATGCACAGAAACGCACACACACAACCCTCCACCACAATCCTTTCCCCTGCGATTGAACAGATATACATAGAAATGCACACACAACCGTTAACCACCACATTGTTTTCTGCCATTAAACAGATATACACAGAAACGCACACACACAAACACACACAAAACCCCCGATCAACATCTTGTTGACTGCCATTAAGCAGACATACAAAGAAACACACGCACAACCCTCAAGCACCAGCACATCTCCTGCCATGAAACAGATATACTCAGAAACACACACACACCAACCTCCACCACCAACCTGTCAACTGCCATTAAACAGATATACTCAGAAACACACATACAACCTTCTATGAACACCCTGTCTACTGACCTTAAACAGATATACACAGAAACATACACAACCCTCCACCACCATCCTGTCACCTGCCACTAAGAACACAGACACAGAAACACAGACAGTCTACCCTCCAACACCACCGTGTCTCCTGCCATTGAATAGATATATAGAGAAACACACACACATCATGTCTTCTGCCATTAAGCACATATACGCAGAAACACACACAACCCTCCACAATCAACATGCCACCTGCCAGTGAACAGTTATGCAAAGAAACACACACACAGCACCCTCCACCATCACCCTATCTCTAGCCCTTAAATAGATATGCACATTAACGCACACAACCCAATATGACCACCCTGCCTCCTGACATTAAACAGATAGACACCGAATCCAACACACAACCCTCCAACACCACCCTGTCTCCTGCCTTTAAGCAGATATACACACAAGCACACACACACATCCCTCAACCACTACCCTGTTTCCTGCCGTTAATCAGATATACACAGAAACACACACGCACAGCGCTCCACAACCACTCTGTCTCCAGTCCTTAAACAGATATACACAGAAGCACACACACACCCCTCCACGACCACCCTGTCTCCTGCCATTAAACGGATATACACAGAAACACACACATCCCTCGACCACCATCGTGTTTCCTGCTGTTAATCAGATATACACAGAAACACGCACACACACAAACCTCCACGACCACCATGCCTCCTGCCATTAAATAGATATACACGGAAACAAACGCACCACCGCCCTGTTTCCTGCAATTAATCGATTTTACACAGAAACACTCACGCACAACCCTCCACCACCACCCATCTGTCTCCTGTTATTACAGAAAAACACACACAACCCTGCACCACCACCTACCACCTACCATTAAACATATATACAGAAAATAAAACACACACAGACAAACACCGCCCTGTTTCCTGCAATTAATCGATTTTACACAGAAACACACAGACACAACTCCCCCACCAACACTCTGTCTCCTGACATTAAACAGATATACACAGAAACACACACATACACCTCCACCACCACCCTGTCTCCTGCCCACGGAAACACACACACACACACACACTCACTCACTCGCACAAATCTCCTTGACCGCCCTGTCTCCTGTCATCAAACAGTTATACACGGAAACACACACACACACACAACCTTTCACAAAATTTACAGCTGATGGAACAGCAGTTACGATGCGATTAAGCAAGATTTAGGAATTATAGAATGGGGAAGGAACCTGCAGGGAATGGGCACATTAGAAATGTGGAACTTATTCAAGGAAAAGTTCCTGAGTGTCCTAGATAAATATGTACCTGTCGGGCAGGGAGGAAGCCGTAGAGCGCGGGAGCCATGGGTTACGAAGGAAGTGGAATCTCTGGTCAAGAGGAAGAGGGAGGCTTATGTTAGGATGAAATGTGAAGGCTCAGTTAGGGCACTTGAGGGTTACAAGGGAGCCAGGAAAGACCTAAAGAGAGAGCTCAGAAGAGCCAGGAGGAGACATGAGAAGTTGTTGGCCGATAGGATCAGGGTAAACCATAAGGCTTTCTATAGGTATTTAAGAGAATAAAAGAAAGACAAGAGTAAGATTAGGGCCAATCAAGGATATTAATGGGAAATTGTGTGAGGAGTCGGAGGAGACAGAGGAAGCACTAAATGAATATTTTTCGACAGTATTCACTCTAAAAAACGACAATTTGTCGCGGAGAATAATGAGGTACAGGCTACTAGGTTAAGTGGGGTTGAGGTTCACAAGGAAGAGGTATTAGAAATCCTGAAGAGTGTGAAAATAGATAAGTCCACTGTGTCGGATGGGATTTAGCCTGGGATCCTCTGGGAAGCCAGGGAGGAGGTTACCGAGCCTTTGGCCTTGATCATTAAATCGTCATTGTCCACAGGAATAATGCCAGAAGACTGCAGGATAGCAAATGTGGTTCCCCTGTTCAAGCAGGGGAGTAGAGACAACCCTGGTAATTATAGACCAGTGAGCCTTAATTCAGTTGTTGGTAAAGTGTTTGAAAAGGTTATAAGAGATAGGATTTATAATCATCTAGAAAATAATAATTTGATAATGGATAGTCAGCACGGTTTTGTGAAGGTTATGTCATGCCTCACAAACTGTATTAAGTTATTTGAGAAGGTGACCAAACAGGTAGATGAGAGTAAACCAGTTGATGTGGTGTATATGGATTTCAGAAACGCATTTGATAAAGTTCCCCACAGTAGGCTGTTGTTCAAAATACGGAGGAATGGGATTGTGGGAGATATAGCAGTTTTGATCAGTAATTGGCTTGCTGAAAGAAGACAGAGGGTGGTGGTTGATGGGAAATGTTCATCCTGGAGTCCAGTTACTCGTGATGTACCGCAAGGGTTAGGGTTGGGTCCACTGCTGTTCGTCATTTTTATAAATGACCTGGATGAGGGTG
>NW_025213262.1:3779-8197 GCF_004010195.1 Chiloscyllium plagiosum
AGCCAGGGAGGAGATTGCCGAGCCTTTGGCATTGATCTTTAAATCGTCATTGTCCACAGGAATAGTGCCAGAAGACTGCAGGATAGTAAATGTGGTTCTCCTGTTCAAGAAGGGGAGTAGAGACAATCCTGGTAATTATAGACCAGTGAGCCTTACTTCAGTTGTTGGTAAAGTGTTTGAAAAGGTTATAAGAGATAGGATTTATAATCATCTAGAAAATAATAATTTGATAATGGATAGTCAGCACGGTTTTGTGAAGGTTATGTCATGCCTCACAAACCGTATTAAGTTATTTGAGAAGTTGACCAAACAGGTAGATGAGAGTAAACCAGTTGATGTGGTGTATATGGATTTCAGCAACGCATTTGATAAAGTTCCCCACAGTAGGCTGTTGTTCAAAATACGGAGGAATGGGATTGTGGGAGATATAGCAGTTTTGATCAGTAATTGGCTTGCTGAAAGAAGACAGAGGGTGGTGGTTGATGGGAAATGTTCATCCTGGAGTCCAGTTACTCGTGATGTACCGCAAGGGTTAGGTCCACTGCTGTTCATCATTTTTATAAACGACCTGGATGATGGAGTAGAAGGGTGGGTCAGTAAATTTGCAGAAAACACTAAGGTCGGTGGAGTTGTGGATAGTGATGAAAGATGTTGTAGGTTACAGAGAGATATAGATAAGCTGCAGAGCTGGGCTGAGAGGTGGAAAATGGAGTTTAATGTGGACAAATGTGAGGTGATGCGCTTTGGTCGGAGGAACAGGAATTCAAAGTACTGGGCTTATGATATGATTCTTGGTAGTGTAGATGAGCAGAGAGATCTCGGTGTCCAGGTACACAGATCCATGAAAGTTGCCACCCAGGTTGACTGTGTTGTTAAGAAGGCATTAATAGAGGGATCGAGTTCTTGAACTATGAGGTTATGCTACATCTGTACAAAACTCTGGTGCGGCCGCACTTGGAGTATTGTGTACAGTTCTGGTCACCGTATTATAAGAAGTATGTGAAAGCTTTGGAAAGGGTGCAGAAGAGATTTACTAGGGTCTTGCCTGGTATGAAGAGAAGGTCTTCTGAGGAAAGTCTGAGGGACTTGAGGCTGTTTTCCTTGGAGAGAAGAAGGTTGAGAGGTGATCCAATAGAGGCATATAAGATAATCATGGGGTTAGATAGGGTGGACAGGGAGAGCCTTTTTCCAAGTATGGTGACGGCGAGCACGAGGGGGCATAGCTTTAAATTGAGAAGTGACAGATATAGGACTGATGTCAGAGGTAGTTTCTTTAATCAGAGAGTAGTAAGGGTATGGAATGCTTTGCCTGCAATGGTTGTAGATTCGCCAACTTTAAGTACATTTAAGTCGTCATTGGACAAGCATATGGACGTACATGGAATAGTGTAGGTTAGATAGGCTTCAGATTGATATGACAGGTTGACGCAACATTGAGGGCCGAAGGGCCTGCACTGCGCTGTAATGATCTATGTTCTATGTTCTATGAACACCCTTGCCTACTGACCTTAAACGGATATATGCAAAAACGCACATGCATACACAACCCTCCACCACCATCCTGTCTCCTGCCAGTAAGCACATAGATACAGGAATACAGGCACTATACTCTCCACCACCACTTGTCTCCTGCTTTTAAGCAGGTATATGCACAAACACACACACATACACATCCCTAGACCACCACCCCGTTTCCTGCATTTTATCAGATATACACAGAAACACACACGCACAAACCCTCCACCACCACATTCTCTCCAGCCCTTAAAACAGCTATACACAGAGACACGCTCACATCCCTCTACCATCACCCTGTCTCCTGGCCTTAAAGAGATATACACAGAAACACACGTACATACAGAACGCTCCACCGCCACCCTGTTTCCTGCAATTAATCAGATATACACAGAAACAGGCAGACACACAACTCTCCATCACCACCAGTCTGTCTCCTATCATTAAGCAGGTACTTACAGAAAAACATACACATCCCTGCACCACCACCCTAACACCAGCATTAAACAGACAGACACAGAAAAAAAGACACACAGACAACCCTCCACCAAAACTCTGTCTCCGGGCATTAAACAGATATACACAGAAACACACACACACACCCCTCCGTCACCATCACCCTGTCTCCTACCATTTAACAGATATGCACAGAAACACATACACACAAACCTCCACCACCAACGTGTCTCCTACCAATAAGCACTTAGACACAGAAACACAGACATCTACCCTCCACCACCACCCTGCCTCCTGCCATTAAAAAGATATATGCAGAAACACCCACATGCAAAACACTCCATGAACATCCTGCCTCCTGCCATTGGACAGATATACACAATAACGTGCACACACCAAACTGTCTCGTGCCGTTATGTACATATACACAGAAACAGAAACGCACACTCATTCAAACCTCCTTGACCACCCTGTCTCCTATCATCAAACAGTTATACACGGAAATGTACACACACACAACCTTCCACGAAAAGTCTGCCTACTACCGTTAAACAAATATACACAAAAACGCACATGCATACTAATTGCTCCACCACCACCCTATTTCCTGGAATGAAATAGATGTACGCAGAAACACATACCCAAGCACAACATCCCATGAACAACGTGCCTCCTGCCATTGAGCAGATATATGCAGGAACACACACACAAAAATCCACTACCACCTTGTCTCCTGCCACTGAACAGATGTACACAGAAACACACACACCACCACCCTGTCTCCAGCCCTTAAATAGACATACACAGAATTACACGCACACCCCTCCAAGACAACCATATCTCCTGCCATTAAACAAATATACACAGAAACACACACACACACACACAACCTTCCACCACCGCCCTGTTATCCTTCCTTTGAGCAGATATGCAAATAAATACACACACACATCCTTCGACCACCACCAGTCTCTCTCCTGTCATTAAGCAGATATATACAGAAAAACACACACAACTCTGCACCACCCCCTATCACCGACCATTAATCAGACATAAACAGACAACCCTCCATCAACACTCTGTTTCCAGGCATTAAACAGATATACACAGAACTGGCTGGCTGACAGAAGGCAGAGAGTGGCTGTAAATGGAAAGTATTCAGCCTCGACGACAGTGTTGAGTGGGTCTCCCAGGGCTCTGTACTTGGGCCTCTGTTCTTTGTAGTTTTTATAAATGACTTGGATGAGGAGATTGAGGGGAGCGTAAGTAAATTTGCATCTGACACAAAGTTTGGAGGTTTCGGCGATAGTATAAAGGGCTACTGCAGGCTACAGCGTGACACAGACAGAATGCAGAGCCGGGCTGAGAAATGGCAGATCGAGTTCAACCTGGATAAATGCGAAGTGATGCATGTTGGAAGGTGGAACTCGAATGCTGAATATAGGATTAAAGACAGGATTCTTAGCAGTGTGGAGGAACAGAGGGATTTGGATGTGCAAGTACATAGATTCCTCAAAGTTGCCATACAAGTGGATAAGATTGTTAAGAAAGCATATGGTGTTTTGGCTTTCATTAACAGGGGGATAGCGTTTCAGAGCCATGAGGTTTTGCTGCAGCTCTACAAGTCCCTGTTGAGGCAATTCTTGAAATATTGCGTCCAGGTCTGGTCGCCCTACTATAGGAATGATACAGAGGCTTGGGAGAGGGTGCATAGAAAGTTTACCAGGATGCTGTTTGGACTGGAGGGCTTGCCTCATGAGAAAAAAGGTTGAATAGGCTCGGATATGTCTCTGGAGAGAAGGAGGAAGAGAGGAGACCTCATAGAGGTATACAAAATAATGAGAGGGATAGATAGAGTCAGTAGCTAGAGAATTTTCCCCATGTCAGGATTACCTGGAATGACAACTCATAGTTTGAAGATATTAGGAGGAAGGTGTAAAGGAGGTGTCAGAAGTAGTATTTTTTTTAACACAGAGAGCTGTGAAGGCATGGAATGCGTTACCAGTGGTAGTGGTGGAAGCAGAGTTATTGGGGACATTTACGCGACTTCTAGACTTGCACATGGATAGCAGTGATTTGAAGGGTATGTAGGTTGTTACTATATTTTACATTAGGATTAAATCTCGGCACAACATCGTGGATGAAAGGGCCTGTTCTGTGCTGTACTTTCTATGTTCTATGTTATCTGAAATGGGTGAGTCGACCTCTGACCACCTAATGCCAACTGCAAATTAAGTTTAAAGACTTCATTGAGTTGTAAAGGTGTCAGCACTGTAAGTATGTTTTGGTCATTGTTGATTTTCTTTTCCTTGATGGGTTGAAGCTTACCGCACTTCCAACGCTACTGGTAAAACTGTTGTAAATATTTTACTCAAGGAGATTATTACCTGCTTTGGTATTTGATTTTGTCTACCTTCTGACAATGCCCCCCCCCCACCACCACCACC
>NW_025213262.1:8375-11133 GCF_004010195.1 Chiloscyllium plagiosum
TGGTAGAGTATCATACAGTAACAGCGAATATCTTTTGATGTCATCCTCGAAGGTACTTGCTACAAAAAAGCTGAAGACTGCGGGAAACCGCTGTGATCACCGCTAACACCCAGCGGGAGCCTAGTGGGCCCATAAACCAGAAATCAATGGATAAAAAGATTCTTCTTTTTAAAAGAATCCGATTCAGTCCATCATCTGAACATTTCCTGGGGAGAAAATGGATGTGGGACAGCGGACAGACTCAACTGGTTCCAGCATTTACAACCTTGGTGTGTGTGACAACAAAAGCAGAAACCTGGTACTGTTTATCTTGCTTCTGAAAAACGGGTTAGTAAATTTTGAAGATCATAGATATTTCTTCCTGGTGTTCATGAATTGATCTAGAGCAGAGTATGGTTCTCTGAGTATGGTCTGACTTCTGAGTTATGGACTGTGATATTCTGCTCACATGATCTGAACACAGAAAGAAATGACTCGGTGACAAGATCTGCTGAATCTGATTCCGTGAAGAACAGAAGCCGATGTAATGAAAAGAGCCATAAGAGTGGGAACGTACCAAATTATTTTTCAGACTCGAGGAGAGTGAATAGTGCTTTTTCCAGGAGTCAATATCTGTACAAGTCGACTGAAACAGCGTTGGGTGTTATTGTACTGCATCTTTTGTATAATGGTGCAAAAGCACGGAACTTTTGAATAGAGGGGATAACTTCAAAATCCTCAATGAGGCAAAACACACAAATGAGGTAAATAACAATGTAACCACACAATTTGGTGTTACATCATGGGATAAACTTCCCTGCTCAAATTTTGCTCAAAATCGCTCTCTGTCTAATTCCTAAGACTTAGAATCGAACAGTGAATGGTCTATGTCAATAAAAACTCCTCTGATCTCACAACTTCAGCATTTCATACGCCCCCTTATGTATGTCTGGCAATAGTAATTGATCTCTCACTATGTTACTTCAGCTCACATAGATAACAAATAACCAAAAGAACAACAGTCATGTATGTGACTGGTATTTTACCCGATTCTGTTGCAACCAATCGATTCAGCAGTAATTGAAATTGCTTCCACCTTTCCTGTGTCGGTAATAAGATTGCATAGCTTCGTGGTGAGTTTTCATGCATTGAATTGGACCCAGCATCCTTTCTCACGTTGAAATATACAGCGATATAAAGACATGATGAAAGGCACGGGTAGTGTTTACTTGACTATAGGAATGAAACGGCCATGATACCATGTCGTTAGAAACGATAGAAATGAGATTTACTTGGAGATAATGCCACTAGAAATGAAAAGAGGGGGTTTAAAGGGATGGTGGCATAGATAAGGAATAATTCTGGAGAAATCAGGAAAGACTTAGTTGTGTGTGAAAAGAGGTTATCCAGTTGATTGAAGTTATGAAGAGTAAATACAAGGAAAATTTCCTCGTTTAGGTGAGTGGAAACTAGTGGTTAGAACTTGAAATCCATCGGGGCACAATCAAGAAATTTAGAGTAGACATTTTTTATTCTGAGAGTTATTGAATTCGGAGATGAATTTTAAGAAATAGAATCATTTTAGAAGCTGATTCAAGAATTTTTGAAAAGCGTGTGCAGGCAGACAAGGAGTGAATTAGATTAGATTAGATTAGATTTCTTATAGTTTGGAAACAGGCCTTTCGGCCCAACAAGTCCACACTGACTCGCCGAAGCGCAATCTACCCAGACCCATTCCGCTACATGTACCCTTGCTCCTAACACTACGGGCATTTTAACACAGCGAATTCACCTAACCGGCTCATTTTTTGGATTGTGGGAGGAAACCGGAGCACCCAGAGGAAACCAACGCAGGCACGGAGAGAATTAAACAGTGACAGTGATTCTGGGCTGCCTGGATGGGGATGAATAAAGGAAACATGATCGACTTGGTTAACATTCATAGGAAAGAAATTGCATAACACCTGCAAGTGAACATTTTAAGGATAAGAAGAGCTGGTGGAGTTGGAAGGTGCAGCATGTCATTCAACTTGAAATATTATATACCGTAAATGCACTGAGCTGTTTGGTTTAGCTCGACATTAAAGGGATGTCGGTTAGTTCAGTCCGCTAGAAAAGTGAGACTAGCAGCGTGGGATTAATTGTCTCACTGTCTCAGGTTTCCACAAGGATCATCATCTCCCCCACTCACCTGATCTGTAACACTGTGGTGCCTCTAGTGAGCAAGATTTGGCCTATCGATGTAAAACATCATTATCATTGCCCATCTGTTGTCTTGAACATTTGGTCATAATCAACCGAAAGGGGAGTGAGTCCATTCAATTCACTGTTATCTCCGCTTGAAAAATCCTGCGTCAAGACTCAACCTCATTCCAGTTTGAAACTTTGTTCCTCCCAACAGCAAAACTACTTGCCCAGATCCTTTACCAGGTTTACTGACAACAGTCAAACTCCACAAAGAGATAAATCTAATAATTTCGATTGGTTTAATGAGCTGTGCAGCTTACAGGAAATTGAATGATATGAAACGATTTATACAGACTTTCCCAGGATGTAAACCAGTGCTGGGTCAGCGATTTGAGGAAGGTCATTTAGCTAAAACTTCACCTCTGTTTCTCTATCCACAGATGGATATTCACCAGATTTGCAGATTCTCTGTTAATAATTAACAGAAGGCAAAACATTTCCCCATGTCAGAAACTGGAGTTTTCAAATAGGTGCTGCTCTACTCAACATTGTTTTCAACTGCGCTTCAGTCTGATCTTCAATAATCCCTGGT
>NW_025213262.1:13099-15920 GCF_004010195.1 Chiloscyllium plagiosum
AACAGGAAATGCAGAGAGTTTTTCAAGGAGTAAATCTTTTATTTGCAAACAAAAACAGTGACATTCAGAAAACAAATGCTTGAATCCCCCCGAATCTCAGGGTCCATGGCATTTAGAGTCATTGATATATGCAGCGTGGGAACAGAACCGGCTGTCCAACTTGTCCATGCCGATCAGCTATCCCAACCCAATCTAATCCCACCTGCCAGCAACTGGCCCATATTCCTCCAAACCCTTCCTATTCACAAGCCTCTTAAATGTTACAACTGTACCAGCCTCCACCACATCACCTGGCAACTCATTCCATTCACGTCCCACCCTCTGTGTGAAAACGTTGTCCCTTAGGTCTCTTTTTTCATTATTCCCCTCTCAAACTAAAACTATGCCCTCTAGTTCTGAACTCCCCGACCTAGGGAAAAGACTTTGTCTATTTATTCTGTCCATGCTCCTCATAATTTTGTAAACTGCTATAAGGTCACACCTCAGCCTTCGAAGCTGAAGGGAAAACAGCCCCAGCCTGTTCAGCATCTTCCTATACATCAAAGTCCAACCCTGGAAACATTCTTGTAAATCTTTCTGAACCTTTCCAAGTTTCACAGCATCTTTCCGATCGGAAGGAGACCAGTATTGCACGCAATGTTCCAACAGTAGTCTAACCAATGTCCTGTACTCAACACTCTGACCAAAAAGGAAAGCATACCAAACTCCTTCTTCACTATCTTATCTACCAGCGACTCCACTTTCAAGGAGCTATGAACTTGCACTCCAATGTCTCGTTGTTCAGCAACACTCCCTCGGACCTTACCATTAAGTGTATAAGTCCTGCTAAGATTTGCTTTCCCAAAGTGCAGCACCTCGCATGTATCTGAATTAAACTCCATCACTTCTTCCCTTTTCTTTAATCATTTTTTAGCTTATCAGAATGCCAACTGTGTTAGTCAGAATTACCTCACTCCAGCTATACAATAAACCAATAGTGTTAGTTCCCATTGTCGTCCTACTTCTCTCACTATGGTTTTTCATAATTCTACTTAATATTATTCGACTGTCACTATTCGGTATTCAACTGCTACCTGTGCTACAATGAACTTCCATCTCAGATAAACCTGTCATGATTAGATACTTAGCTCCCAATCTATCACAATGTTTCCCTGTTCCAAGATGACTCTACTAACTACTGATTAAATATTTAATGTCAGATCGTTCCATCTACAAGTGTCTCAAGCAGGCTGACTTAACTATCAATTAATTATTTAAAGTAATGTCCTTAGTATGTATTCTCACGACTTGTCCCAAACGCCATGATGGTACTAGGAAGGTGAGGCTGACTTTACTAATTGTTTTCATCTCAGCCTGCCATTTTAACATTTCAGCCCAGTCTGACTCTGCTAATTGGTGTCGGAGCATTCCACTATTCTTATCCTATCCCGACACACTGGCCCCATCCTGCCCCAGTGCCTTTTTGACGAGTGTAACATTCCACCGACCCCTTGGAACTGATCGCCAGTAGTTTCCGTGTGTTTACCCTTCCCATGCTTTCATGCTCTGTGTTTTCTGTACAGTGTTCGGTTCTTTCATCAGACATCTGTTTAACTTCAGCCCACTTTCCAATACCTGCTCCTTATCCATGTGTGCTCTAGCTTCTCAAGTATTCGGCTAAATACTCCTGAAATGTTTTGCTGACTCATACCTTACCACACGTTCACACAGTGAATTCCAAATAAAGAACACTCTAAGAGTGAAAACGTTCTTCCTAAATCTCGTCTGAGCACCCTCTCCCTTGTGTTTAACGGATATCCCTGGTTGTTAACTCTTCCCATAAGAAGTTTGTTCCGATGACACATACCGATCCCCTTAATGTGCACCTTAATCACTTCCTCACTCAGACTTCTCTGTTCTCAGATAAAGAGCCTGAGCAGAGCTCATCCAACTTCGGCACAGCAATATTGTCGTGCTGGAAAAGTACAGCAGGTCAGGCAGCATCCGAGGAGCTGGAGAATCAACGTTTCTGGCATAAGTCTTCCATCAGGACTGAGTCTTGTGGGTATGGTTTGGGAGATAAATGGGAGGGGTTGGAGTTGGGTGCAAGGTAGCTGCGAAAGCAAATGGTGGATGGAGGCAGGGGAGGGGTGATATGTCAGACGGGGTGAGATGTATGGGTCCGGAGGGTGGTGCTGAGTTTGATGCTTCAGCCTGTAATAATGTGAGGCAAGGGGAAATGAGGAAGCCGTTGAAATCCACATTTATCCCGTGTGGTTGCATCCCAAGGCAGAATATGTTCATTTTCCAGGCATTAGGTGGTAACGGTTTGGTGGTGGCTTATGCCCGAAACGTTGATTGTCCTGCTCTGCACTTCACATGACAATATAGATGTGAATAAGAAAGACTAAAAAAAAGACAAAGACTTATAGGCACAGAGTTAATGGAATTAGACACAGTGCATACAGAAACCATTTGGGCCAGTTGAGTCTGCATTGTGCCGTGGAAGAGATTCACACTCCCCCATTCTATCTTTCCAAATCCGATTTATGATCCACCGACGAAAATATAAATTGCTCCAAAAGCTCAGCGAGCCAGGCAACAACAGTGGAGAGAAATCAGAGTTAACATTGTGAATTACAGACAGTTCCGAGGAAGGGTCTGTTGACCTGAAACGGTCATTCTGTTTTCCCCGAGCTGCAATTCTGACTTTTGACTCTGACTTACAACACTTACAGTCCATTTAGATTTTGTTTGCCATTGACCTGAAATGCACAACTTTGCATTGTGGGAAGGTACCGGAGCAGCCAGAGGAAACTCGAAAGGGAGAGAGAGAACAGGA
>NW_025213262.1:15979-17086 GCF_004010195.1 Chiloscyllium plagiosum
TGAAAGTTATGAGGATTTCTGCCTCTCCAACCTTTGCATGCACTGAGTTCCAGATTTCAACGAACCGCTGTTTCAAAACATTTGTCTGCGCATTAACTCAAATGTTTCCTATGCCACCCTACCCCTCCCCCGTGATCGATCTCACCATCAAAGAGAAACATTTATTTCAGTCTAAGCCATCCATATTCCTGATTATTTTTTACATCTCAATCATGTCTCCTCTGAATTTCTTCTGCTGTAAGAAAAACACCTCCAGACTATCCAATTTCTCTTCATAATTGAAACTCTTCTACCCAGAAAATATCCTGGTAAATCTGTCCTGCATCATTAACAGTGCTATCATATCCGTGGTATCATGCGAATTGCAGAACTGCACACAATAGACTAGATAGAGCCAAATGAGCAAGTGAAATAAATGATGTAGAAGTCCACAGAAAGAGGTGCTTTCAAATACATTTTCTTTTCGTCAGTGCTACCCTGTGTCCTTTTCCAGAGCCTGATGTCCCAATAATCTCTGGTCCATGTCGTAAAAGCTGCTACATTAGAAACGATCTCACAACCACTGTATCGAAATGGAATGATTGGTTTGAAAGTGAGGACGTGGTTCTTATATGATGGTACAGAGGTGCATGAAATGCCAAAGCTGGGAGTGTTCCTGGTCAAACGCGGGGAGGAAGAGCATATTTGTCTCCGTTTATTAAATTATTAAGATGCAACAGCAGCATTAACCCGCACTGCAGATTGGCTCAGCTGAGGCGTGCTGGAGCCTTAAGCGAGAGGTCGATTAATTGAAAGCATTCTCTGAATTTTTTTCTTAACACTGCGCTTTTTTTTTACTTTGACAGTACAAGCTGTTTTTGATTTCATCGTCTCAACATCAGCCTCTTGCTCCCAGTAAACAGTCCAATCCAGCGTACATCGCTTTCATTCTGACACAGCCACACTTCATATTCTCATTCCCTCTGAGGTAATTGGAATTGACAATGTCATTCTCTGAGATGTAGCAATGTAGCATGAAGTTGTTAGTGTAGTGAACACAGAAGAACAGAGGACACAGAAAATTTACAGGCCAAGAACAGACGCCGAAGCCTGAGCTGATCCACTGTC
>NW_025213262.1:17202-19114 GCF_004010195.1 Chiloscyllium plagiosum
CATAAGCCCTTCTTCAGGAATCCAAGTACCTCCCACCCTCTGTGTAAAATGATTCCAATGGTAAACTCGCTTAAACTTTTCACCTCTCACCTTGAACGCGTGATATCTCATTATTGAATCCCTCACCTTGGGAAAAAGCTTATCTCTATCCACCCTGGCTATAACCTTCATGATTTTGTTGACGTCAATCAGGTCCCCTTCAATCTCGTTTTCTTTAATGGAAACAAACATTACCTATTATTTTATTTATAAGTTCAGAATTGTGAGGGGATGGGCTGAAGTGATAGGAAACATTTACTCAATCGATCAGACAAATCAGGAACAAGCCTCATAAACTCAGGAAGAAGAAATCTGCTGTGGCCTGGGTGCAACAAATGACACTGGGCACAGCACAGATGGCTGTGTACTGAAGCTGTGATTGCTGAAGAAAGTTGGTGGACCTTATACAGTTGGCAATTCAGTGATCACGCTGAATGATGGATCGTTGTATGGTTCACACACAGCAGAAATTTGTGGAAGAATGAAAGGTTCGTTTCATTGGAGAAGTTTTCTGCGGTTCCAATTCCGAATGACTGTTTGAAATACTGATCAGATCATTGTGTGAAGTGTTTGGTGAAAATACTCATGAACAACCCACTGGATAAAGTTGTGCTCCGGATGTCTTGTTATCTGTTTCTGTTTCTTCCGATGAAACTTCATAGAAAGCAAAGATGGAACGTGGGGCGGAAAGAAAAATGAGTTATTTCTCATTACAACAATTTAATGCACAATTGAATAGAATGACTACTCTCGGTCTTCATTTCGACTTTAATGTGGTGTCTATTGCTCGTCAATCTCTCGTGCAGTAAAGGGCAAGAACAAAGAATCACGATCCAGTATATGCCACAGGTGTGAAAATGTGTTGCTGGAAAAGCGCAGCAGGTCAGGCAGCATCCAGGGAACAGGAGAATCGACGTTTCGGGCATGAGCCCTTCTTCAGGAGGATTCCTGAAGAAGGGCTTATGCCCGAAACGTCGATTCTCCTGTTCCCTGGATGCTGCCTGACCTGCTGCGCTTTTCCAGCAACACATTTTCCGCTCTGATCGCCAGCATCTGCAGTCCTCACTTTCTCCCCTACACCACAGGTGTGACATGCAAAGAAAAACTGCTGGAGTGGTTTGTGAAGTTAGCAACCAGAGTATGACTCGAAACCGTGAATGTGGAGAACAACATGTGACCTCATCAGGTTACATGTGGTGAAAGCCATGGATGAGAAGTTTCCAGAGGGGAATCGAATCCACACCATTGTGTTTCTGCTTTCACCAGAATTAAATGACAGCAAATTCCAATAAATAGCAATGCTCGTCAAAATGAATAGCTGTCAGTGATACATTCTGAGTAAGAACTGTGTCAGAATCAAACAGAGAACAAGACTTTTACGTCATATTCTCACCTTCATTTCACTCATAATGTCTTCAGTCACTTTCTCTCTCACGTGAAGAAGCAGCCATGGAGAGGGAAATAAAGGCGATGTTGTGGCTCAATGGCCTTTCTGATATGGCTGAACCTGAAATGGATTAAACTGCAAGAAACGTTGTTTTGTTCGTTTCATTTTAATTTTGCTGCAACCTGACAATGTTCATTGTAATAATCGCAAGTGAATTAGATTTATCACACTGGAACGATTAATGTTGTATTCAAATTTGCTCCGACTTTATTTCAGCACAAGGAGAATGCTTCTTCGAAAAGCAGAGGGTTAAAGTGCAGTTTTGTTGCGCGTATGTTTGGCAGATTTAACTGAGTATTAAATGGACCAAACATCATGGCGTTTGTCCTCACATATTTGACGCACGTGATTAAAGCAGGAAGACGATCTCCAAGCAACTGGTCACTTCCTATTCATTATGTAATATCTTCCCATCGCAATAAAAAA
>NW_025213262.1:19703-23489 GCF_004010195.1 Chiloscyllium plagiosum
TTCTGCAATCATATTTGAATGTTTTTACGCTGTTTCTTCCTCACCGTCCTGCTTCCAGTAAACACTTCAACAGAGTAGAAGTCTGTCAAATGCTTTTCATTCCAAAACAGATACAATGTGCAGTTTGCTGAAGTCACGTGTTTGCACTTTCACTGACCCTCTGCGTCCCTGAGAGCTGTAGCCCTTTCCCACACTGATTCAGGCAGCACTGTCCTTCCTGTGACATGCCCCATCGAAAGTGGAAGCACAAGCATCAATACCCGCCCTTGGGAATAGAGTGACAGTTTTAAAACTTTTACACTGTTCCCAGTGGAGAATTGAGCCCTGTAATAGGCGGGGGAACTAACCATTACACGACCGAGGACAAGAGTGTCAAAAACAACTGCCTCATGAACTGAGTCGCATTTCTCAATGCTTATCCCACAGCCTTATATGTCACAAGTTCACATCTGAATACTTATTCCGGTTATAAGGGTGTCTGCCGATCTGAACAAGGCAGACAGTGCATTCTTAATTCCAACCACCCACTGGCTGATAAAGATTTTTGCACATCTTCTCAAACCTTTCTGCCTTTCACCTTAAATCTTTGGCCCATGTTGATCGATCCGTCCATCAATGGGAAACTCGTTCAGTCAAATCTGTCCGTACCGTAACTCATTCATGATTTATCTACATCTCCTTTGCACTGCGACAAACACTCCACTCTGTCCTGTATTTCTTCACAACTGAAACACTTCATCCCAGACAACATCCTGGTAAATATCTCTTGCAATGTTCTCAGTGTGATGACATCCCTATTATAATGTGACTTGCAAAACTGCACACAACACTCTTGCTTGAGCCTAATGAGCATTCGTTTTAAAATTTCTGTAATAGTATGAGGGCAATTCTAGCTAAGCAGAATTTATTACCCATTCCGAATTGCCCAGAGGGCAGTTCAGACTCAACCATATTGTTCTGAATCTGAAGTCACATGCAGGCCAGACCAAGTAAAGATCGCAGATTCCATCCTGAAATGACATCAGTAAACCAGATGTATATTTTTTAACAATTGGCAATAGATCTACAGTAGTCATTGGATTCTTCATTGCAGATATTTGCTGAATCCAAATTTAACAATCTCGCATTGAGGAACTGAAGCCCGAGTACCCAGACTATTACCTGAGTCTCTGGATTATCAGTCCTATGAAATTATCACAAGATCAACACAGAAAGCCATAAAAGCTGATGTTTTCCAATAAAATGTCTTTTCACCAAAACTGCCCTGGGTATTTCCAATGAGCCTGACGCTCCAATTGTCTCTGGCCGACGTCAGTAAAAGCTGCTACATGGGGATTGATTTCACAACCGCGGTATACAAATGGATCGACTTGTTTGAAGATCCCGATGGTGGTATTAGGGCACGTTCACCCAACAACAGTGACCGCAGTAGCAGCACAGACAGAACAGTATGAATGTGAAAGAGAGTGATAGATTGTGCATTGACCCAGTGAAATGGGGGTAGGTACGGAAAGGAGGTTTAATGATTGTGGGAAGGAGTGAAATCTCCGAGAACGGGTGTGTTTGAATCCTGATATATGAAACTCAGAGATGTGAGAGAGCGGAATTTTAAGGTAAAACAATTAATTTCTTAGCATGTGTCACAAAAAGTACAAAGGAGAGAACACTTAGTGCCGTGATTTGGTTTCAAATCGGGGTTGCTGTGGTCACAATGCAAAACACTGACAACCACGATCACAGTAACCACAGAACAGGATGATTGCAAGCAGCAATAAGTATACTAGCAGAGGAAATGTTCGGAAGAACAGCAAATGTACAATATCAGTACTCAGCGAACAGGGGCAGATACGTGGGAACTGAGAATGAGCTGAATCTTTCAGTTCGATGTCCTCAGAGGCTGTGGAGATCCCTTGAATGAGAATGATGAAAAATGAGATTGATCGATTTCGACAAAACATCAAAGACTCGGGGGACAGTACAGGATATTGTTGAAATTTATGCTTCAATAGCATTTTAGCTTAACATCGGCACAGCCGCCCAGATCCAACCGGAAATGGGGATGGGAATGAGTGCGCAGAGTTACTCTCTGGCTCCAGTGATGCAATAGGTGAGCGTGCTGGTCTTCTATGATGGTATAGAGGTGTAAGAAATTCCTCGGTTGAGTATGCTTCTGCTCAAGGGAATGGTTGTCGCCGTTTATACTATCATAGCGATTTCCGGTGCACCTTTCTAAGACAGCTGAGTGGCACAAGTGGAGCGTGTTGAGCCCTTGACATTGCAGTGGTGGGTCTAAAAGATGACTTTGCTATATGGATCTGTGTTTCCGACACTGGCGGTAGCAGCTGCATTTGCTTGCATTAGCTCAGTATCACTTTCTTCCACACAGTCAAGACTTCAACCTGGAGAAGGTGGTGTTGGGGTGATATTTTAAACTCGTCATCCTTGGCGACTGGGACACGGAAACGGTGATGTTTAAGATCGACGAATAAAACCTGAAATACAAGCCTGACCTCAGGAACAGAGATCATGACTTTAGTTTCCTGCAATCCCATTCATTCATGTCCCATATGCAGGGGATTCTACACCCAGTCCTGCCTACGAGAGACTCCAGGACCAGAAAAAAAACGTTAGCTGACCCTTAATCCAAGAATCCCCACTGTGTGGGAAGCAGACTAGTCAGCCCTTCCAGTCCACACATCCATCCGAAGCGCATCCCACCAGACCCCACGGTATTCCCTATCCCATAAGCCTGAATTTCCCATTGTTGATCCCTGTAACCGGCACATCTTTGGTCAGAGGGAGAAATAAAAACACAAACACAGAGAGAATGTGCAGACTGCCCACACACAGACACCCGATGCTGGGATCACACCCGAGTTTGTGGTGCAGCAAGACAGCAACGAACGAGGGGCAAATAATAAATGTTGTCCTGACCAGTGATGCTCACACCTTGTGGGTGAATGAGAAAGAATGAAAACACATTTAAAAAATGGAAAACGGAATTTGTATCTATGTGGACACAACGTGAATGGAACGCTCACCCTGGGTAGAAAAAAGGACGCTGATACCACCGAGAAAGCAGGACAATGTGGGAATTGCTGGAAGGGATTCAATTAACTACAGAAATGGAAATTCATTTAATAAGGAACACTGGGAGAGACCGTACACCAGTCCCGTGTGTGGGATGGGGTGACTGAGCAAAACAACCTCCGAAGACTCCAACAGGATTACATATCCCATCAGGTGTTCGATTATGTTATCAATGCTATTGTTAATCCCAAACAGCTATTTGTTCCTAAGCTTCAATCATAGAGTCATCCCGCATGGAAACAGGCCCGGCAGTCCAACAAATCCATGCTGAACATACTACCAAACTAATCTTGTCCCATCTGCCTCTTCCTGTACGCGTTGAGTGGTGATAATGCCCTTGTAGTTTTATTACTGTGTTGTTAATCCAAAAACCCAGGTAATATTTTGGGGACAAAGGGTTCAGATCCTGACATGACAGATAGTGGAGTTTGAATTCAATAAGCACCTGGAATTGAAGAACCTCGTGATGACCTGAATCAGTTGTGTGGAAAATCCCATCTGATTCATTCATGCCAGTTCGGGAAGCAAACTGTCAATTCATCTGCTCTGTCCCACAGGAGACTCCAGATGATAATATCGTGATTGACTCTTAAATGTCCTCTGGGAAATAACTGATATACGAGGCATGAATACATTTATTTTAAAAAAATCCCACCTTCCCATTCATGTTTGGAATCAATTGTCCATTAAATGTTG